>NC_084821.1:44369446-44524446 GCF_958449725.1 Rosa rugosa
CAGTAACACGTGGCCAGCTGAGAGAGAAGTCCAAGCAGATCCTAGCAAAATGAACTCTAGCAGAGAAGCCGAGTCCAAAAAATAAATATGTAAATATGTGAATAATTTAATAAAATTTAATAAATATATTAACAAATTAGGTTCACACAGATTTTTCTGTGATTGGACGTAGGAGCAATAGTTGTGATTTAAGTGGGGCCCACTACATGCATCCACACGGATTATATAAATCCGTGTGAAAATAGCATTAGCAACGCCAGCAATACGTACGGATTTTTAATCCGTCGTTGTACCGTGTGTATTAGCGTTTTCACACGGATTTCCGTATGGAATACTATGATTTCACACGGATTTTCGTCCGTGTGTGATGGAGGGTTTTTCTAGTAGTGTTGGATTGTTAATTAATTTCACGTGCAGACCTAGAGCTAGGTTGCATGTGAGAGGGCGTGTTGGAGAAGAAAGATCCCACATTAGAAAAGTAACAAATAAAATATAACTTATAAGTGGGTGGATCTCACCCAATTGTACCGAGGCCTTTTGTAATTAAAACTCAACACCTAATGGGTGGTTAAGTTGGGACAGTATCGGTACAATGGTGGGCCACGGGTCACGCTTGTCGTTGTTTGACAATAAGAAGTCGGACGAAAGATTAGTTCATCTGGGATGCTTCTCCCGTAGGCCCAACGAGGACCTCCTAGACCAAAGGAGGAAAATATGTGAATGATCCACAAATAACAAGTACAAATCGAAGTTCCTTGCGAATAATTTGTGAAGAATAAAAATTCCAAAACAAGTGGGACAATAGTCCCAAGGATTTTGACATGTCAATACCAACAAAGCAGCACTTAGCGTGCTTCATGAAAATGTTACTAGGGGAGAAGAACTTGCTTAGGGTGGCTTACAATTAGGCCATGTTTGGTTGACTGGAAAGGAAAGGAATCACTTTCCTTTCCTTTGGGAAAGTGTTTCCGGAGGGGGGGGGGGGGGGAAACCAAATTCCTCCACTTTTTCCTTTGCTTTGGGAAAGTGTTTCTCTTCATTGGCTGTCCCCAAACGCAGGAAAGGAAAATATTTCCTTTCCCAACACCCACTTTCTGGGAAACAAATATAGCCTTAAGGTACGTAGTTATCGGGTATTTGACCACAATGGGGAGGAATTAAGCTCTGTAAGGGTTTGGACTGTAATCACTTTTGGCGATCTCCATGGCCTGGGTGCATGATTATTCTCCCAATGCTCCATCGACAACCTGAGGAATGCTCCCTCGTTCCTTGGCTCTAGTTTTGCTGTTTTTTGGTTGATGGGTTCTCTATTTTGGAGTTTTGGTTTCCTATCATGTTATTTGTGTTTTCTCCAGTTTCGCCCCTAGCAGCTAATCTAACACTACAAAAAAAAATTGCAATAGCCACGGCGCCTTGCCGTAGCGAAAAGCTATTTTGCCGTAGCAAAAAAGCATTTGCGACGGCTCTGCGACGGCAAAGCTTCCGACGCCGTTGGTGGCGTCGCCAATATCTTTTGCCACGGCATTTTGCCGTAGCAGACCACTTTTGCGACGGCAAAATTTTTGCGACACTAACTCTGCGACGGTTTTATGCTACCCCTAATGCCGTCGCCATTACAAAATATACTACGGCAACTTGCCGTCGCAGCATAATTAATATTAAGATAATTATATTACTTCCCGCCAAAATTTGTTTCCTACTAAATTTTTTTCCCGCCAATTTTTTTTTGGCTGCCAAACTAATTTGCTTCCCGCCAATTTTTCAATAGGAAATTTTGCTAGGGTTTCGTTGCCGTAGCTTCAATGTGGTGTTATATAGAAATATATTCTTGGCTACGGCAATTCACTGATGTTAGTAGCCAACCAATATTTTTTTTTTTAACAAAACCTGTATTTTTGCAATATCCAAAAATGGGATAAAAATATCATGAATACACAACACATATATTGTTCATTAGCTCATCTATTTCATTGCAATGTAATTAAATTGTTGCAGTGTCAATATAGGTAATTAGAAGAAGTACAAATTAAGTTATATATGCCCAAAACAAGTTCCTAATGAAGACAACTAAGAGTAACACTTAACAAAAATATGCAATAACATATTGAAACTCAGCCCATTGCTCTATCACTGCTTGAATCTGGATTCCTTTCTTCTCCTACAGACTCTCTCCGAATTTCATGGTCACTAGTTGCATCTGGAACCTAAGACATCAAAAAAAAAAAAAATTAAATATATCATGTATGGCTTTGCATATCACCCTTTTTCAATGTCACACCATAACCCAATTCCAATAACCAAACACGCAGATTCGCAGGTTGCATCATTTTTTATAATCATATTACAAGGAGAATGGCAATATGAGAGGAAATTTCAAACCAAGTGTCATCAAAGCTAGTGTTTCTTTTACAAGTTGATACTAGTATGTATATTCATCATTGATAAAATAACAGCAAAGGGAAAACAGATCAAATAATAGAACAATTGTAGGACTGAGGACATATATGATCATAATAAAACATTATGATCCCCTTGCCTACTATACACATATAGAACTAACAAAAGTGACATACTTAAACAAGGAAAAACATCCCACTAAAAAGACCTTTTAGAGACCTTTATACAAAACCAACATATGATCTATATAGGGAAGCATATTAAACTAAACAATTCTTGTCAAAGCTGAATATACCATGAAATTAGATTGCTAGCAAGGTAAATATGCAGTAACCCAACTTTAGATAACAAAATTCTCGTACAAGTCAAGCTTTAGATAACCATTGTCTTTTCCTTGTTTTCTTCCACACCAGAATTGTTTACCACTACCCTGTTCAGGAACCCCCAAAAAAAAAAAAAAAAAAGGAAAGAAGAAATGCTTAATCACCACACAGAAAACAGAAAAAGTACAATTATAATAGAATCAACCACTAAACTTGAACCAAAGTATTACAATTAAGGAGTTACAATAGCCCATGGACAACGTATTAAAAAAAGAGATTATACAGACATTAGCCCATCGACATGAAAAAGAAAAAAACTGTGCAATTTGGGAAACCAAATTAGTTAAATGGAGAATAACAGACCCTAATTTTGAGAAAGGCCAATACGAAAGTTAAAAATCAACAAAAACATTACTCAAATCTACAGGAGGAGAAAAACAACAGAAGAAGCAGAACCATTAGCAAAATTACACAACCAACAGATGCATACAGCTGCTATAAGACATTAAGAGCTTAATTCGAAAAGAAGGGTTATGGGTGCCAATCACTACTAGAAATATGCCCTATGGCCACAGCCATAATTTCATGGCCATTGATGGTATTAGGGACAGATTCTTGTACCTATTGGTCTTTAGCCACAGATTTCCTGTCCGAGACGATTTGTACTGACTCCCAATGCTGCTGAACAATTTACACAAACTCCTCCATTGACTGCTGTTACTTCTCCCTTGCATCAAATTGTTCACATAACCCTGCAAAAACAATTTCTCTGTATTAGAAGAATAACATGTTCAGAAACAATCACAAGTTCCCTATATTGAGCAGTCAACAATAGAAGAAAATGCAGAATAACATATCCAAGTACTTACATGTATTACCAGCACAGGATATTTCACCAGAGGGAATTTATCAATGTTCTGCACATTAAATAAAAATCAGGTTAGGGACACATACACAGGCTTCAATATTATCTAGATAAAGTAATTTGATAATACTCATCAACTAAAGGACACATACACAGGCTTCAATATTATCTAGATAAAGTAATTTGATAATACTCATCAGCTAAAGGACATCACCATGTGGATATCAAACCAACAACTGCACTTCACAGAATACATAGAGGATAATCGAGCTGGTGACCGAGTCACTTTACCTGAAATATCAAATATTTATAACGTAAGCATTAAATCAGACAAGGATTTGACTTTAAAGCTAGATACTCAACCATTAGAATGATGGTTCCCAACAATTTAGAAGAAAAAATTGTGACCACTTGTACCTGTCGAATTGTAAAAAAGTACCATAGTGATTTGAACATTTGTTCAGAGTCTATAGTGACAAAACTATTGTGTATCCAGTAGCTTATATAACTTTGTTTACAAGCAGCACAACTCTGAGCAATTTCATTCTCATGTGGGGGAAACAGAAGGTCCATCCCTCCACCATGTATGTCAAAAGAGTAACCCAGATAAGCAGTACTCATGGCACTGCACTCGATATGCCAACCAGGTCTTCCAGAGCCCATGGACTGTCCCAGAAGGGTTCACCTTCCTTTGCAGATCGACTGTAACATAAGTTCTGCAGTTGAACTAATAAACAAAAATAAGAGAGCATAACCAATAGCTACCATCAGTTACTTGAGTTCAAGACACTACCTTCCATAAAGCAAAATCAGCAGGATTTTTCTTCCTTGAATCAACAGTGACTCGCTCACCAGCTCGATTATCTTCTAATATCAGACTATGCAGCACAATTGCTCTTAGTCGAGGCAAACGGGCAGCAAATACGGCCACTTCCGACAGATTGACCATAGAGGATTATGTCCTCCTGCTTGGTCTCATATCTCTCTTTGAGACACTTATATGCAGCTTCATTATCTGCATAAGTAGTACGTTCACTTGGCTGTGGAAAGGCATACAAACTAGCGTCACAGAGATGTCTATGGAGCACTGTATATATGAACCAAATCCAAAACCGACTGGAAAGCAGAAATTAATTTTCTAACACATCATCAGATACCTGATTTTGTATGCTTATCTCAATCCATGATGCAAAACTAAGATACCCACTTTCAAAGCCATATAATCAAATGGCCCAGGAGAGAAAATTAGAGCAGGAAGAATTAATTGTCGAGATTTTGTTCATCTTCCTCCGTTGAAAACTGCGAATTGCAAATCAAACGTATCAATTAAAGTTTGAAAGGGTTGAAATTTCATACCAACGAAGAGCGAGTTAGGGCTAGATGTGAGAGAGGCTGAGAGAGAAGGCTTTGGGGGTTTTCTTTTGGTTCGGAAAGATCTGGTTTCAGTCTTCAGATTCTTCTCACCAAGGATTGATCCCCAGCACTGATTCTTCTCAAGGAAGAGAGTGTATAATTATGTCTGAAGATTGAAAGCTAGTTCAAAGAAGAAACATATATATAAGACTTGAGCACACACACACATATAACAACAAGAATGATTCAATTCAACTTTCTGCTGCACCTGTTAATTTAGTCATTATTCATTAACAGAATGCACTCAATGCAGTAACATGAATAATTGAAGGAATTTCACTCAATCAAGACTAAATCACACAATCACACATTCACAGTAAACTTAGAAGTAAAAGCATAATTAGTAATTAATTAATTAACAATCAACAGTTAATTCTTCTCTTCAAACAGAAGAACAATGCGAAGAACTGAAGAATAATCAACATCAACACCAACACCAATAATCAATGTTTCAACAATCAACACCAATTCATGTATCCAAAATAGATCAGCAGATTCAGTAGTCAGTACCCAACTACCCACTAACCAAAATAATGAAATACAAATTCAAACTTCCAATCGTATCGAAATTTCCGTCGATTTGAATGGAATTTGTAAGAAAATGAATTAAAGGTAGAATCTTTACAATGAAATTAGTTTCCTTTGTACAGAAGATCATCATGGTTTCAAAGGGTATCAAGCAATGACATGGTTTTGGGATTGATTTTACCAGACTGAAGATTCATTGCGGTTGAAGTTTAGAAATTAGAACTTACCGTTTCGAGGCAGAGGCACGGAGCAGAGGGAGTCAGAGGCAGAGACGCGGTGGAGCTGCGGTGGCTTGGGGGAGGGCGGAGAGCGAAGACCTGCGGTGGAGCTGTGGTGGCTTGGGGGAAGGCGAAGGCCGAAGAGCTGCGGTGGCTTGGGGGAGTACGAAGAGCGAAGACCTGCGGTGGCTTGGGGGAGGGCGAAGAGCGAAGAGCTGCAGTGGCTTGGGTCTGTTTTGCTGGTTTTGGGGATCGAATGAATCGATCTGTTCTGCGGTGGCTTGGGGGAGGGCGAAGAGCGAAGAGCTGCGGTGGCTGGGTCTGTTTTGCTGGTTTTGGGGATCGAATGAATCGATCTGTTCTGCGGTGGCTTGGGGGAGGGCGAAGAGCGAAGAGTTGCGGTGGAGCTTGGGTCTGTTTTGCTGGTTTTGGGGATCGAATGAATCGATCTGTTTTGCGATCAAAAGAAAAGAGCTTAAAAAAAAAAAGGCCTAAATCCGCCCAGCCAAAAAGAAAAGAAGAGAGTTTGTGTTTAGGTTTCAGATCTCAGGGAAGTTTGTGTTTAGTTCACAGGGAACTAAAATCTAGACGCGCCTAATTTTCGTCTCTTGGCTCCTTGGAGCTAGGTTAAGTTTGTAAATAAAGGCTACGGCAATTGCAGCGAAGCAAGTATTAGGAAAAATTTTGCTACCGCATTTTTAATGCCGTTGCCATTTAACCATTTTCATGCTACGGCTCTCTTTTGCCGTCGCAAAATTTTTAATTTTTATGCTACGGCTCTCCTTTGCCGTCGCAAATTTTTTTTTTTTTTGCGACGCCTTGTTTCCCGTAGCAAATCTAGGACCATTAGCTACGGCATTTTTGCGCCGACGCTAACTGGGGTGGCCATTGCAATTATTTTTTGTAGTGTAATTAATAAGGGCTTTTCCCTCGATCTGGTGGTTGTTCTCACTTGGATTGTGCCGGGGTAAGGGTTCCAGCGGGTACTTGCTTTCTCAATATGGGTGGTGCATGCTTGCCCCTTTTTTCATATCTACCATCTCTTCTCCTTATCTAATGGGGTGGAAGATACTGAACACAATCTTTTTATAGAACTTGGATCCATATTAAATTATCCCAATTCTTTTTTTTTTTTTTGAATAAATCTCAATTCTTTAATATTGTTAAAGTGAATTAGCAATGATATAATGAAGGTGCATGCAGAAATTAGAAGTGTAGGAGCACATATAATTTTGGGTCTTTAGATTTGGGAGATAAAATAAAATTTACTCCAATTTTGTTGGTGAAGAAAGATTAAGCTTTGTGGTTTTGTGTTGTACGATTATTCTTTATGGAGGTTAGTTTTTTTACAAGTGCTAGCTTTAGAACTATTTTAATATATTGTTCCATACAAATATGTTGCTTTTGTATCATTTTCAGTTGTATTTGAGTGCATTTTGGTGTAAAGTATCGACTTTCTATCACTTCTAAAATATGATTGTTAATTATTTGTTGTTCTGTATTGTGTTATTGTTGTTTATTCATGTGGATTTCGGTTTGAATGTCAACAACTTCTATTATTTCTGCTTGAAATGCCGAAGCTTTGAGTGGTACGTACTGTGCCAATCAGGGCAGGGACGTAGCTAGGATCGTACGAAGGGTTGGGCTAATTTTAGCCTAACAATTTTGCGCAGACTCTTTTTATTTTTTGAGGTTTGAAACCCAGTGGGAGACTCATCCTCACGCCTTTATCATTCAAAACATACAATGAGGGGGGGGGGGGGGGGGGGGGGGGGGGACATAAAACCAAAACTTTGTAAATTACAAATTACAAGCATATATCTAACTGAATTGCACCCTCCGAGGCAATACCTATAATATATATACATACATTTTAATATAACAATTAACAATTGACAAGCAAGATGGAAATCAATAATGTAAATATGCAATCAGTGTGGATTTTGGTGTAACCTGACTTGCGATACTTTCATTTTTTTTTTTTTTTTTTTGGCAGGACAGTTTCTATGGTTAGAAATATCTATTTAAGCTTGCCTATAGCAGAAGTGCGGAAAAAGCAGGCTAGGTGAAGGAAAGAGTCAGTCGCACCTCGTCTCACTTCACCTCCACGACGACACCACTCTCTTCTCGTCTCTGTGTCCTTGAAATATCTCACATATATACTGATTATACTCCACAAATTAGGTAAATTCCATGTGATTCGATAAACATAATATGATAATATTACCAAATGACAACCCCATTGTCACAGCTCTAGATATTGGTATGCTGAGAATACTTCTTAATGATCGAGTAACGTGCAATGGTTAACGATGGCTTTCATGGGTGACTCTGGTAGAATAGGAAATAATCAGATCGTAAGTGATGCGAAGGGTAGTGATCGATCGAGATTGATCCACAAGCAGCTCAAGAATATGCGGAAGCTAAAATTAAGCTGAAGCAAGACCAAACAATTGAGGCAAGCTCTCGGACGAGTTAGGACACGATTTAAGGCCATGAATGTGTAAACAAAAAGTTAATCTTACAGGTGTACAAACAAAAGAATAATTGTTCTTCATGAGTTCTACTTCAAGAATTCAACATACTTGTAAATATTATCATAATTGAAAGAACGTAAAGTCCTGAGTCATAGGTTTTTGCCTGCGATTCAGATTATTGTGTCAAACAAAAAGGCATATACAATATTGCCAACACCAATGTCTTCTGGCTTCACATAAAAGGTGCAGCTGCTAAGTCTTTGTTTGTTACAAAATATATATTGAATTTGAAATAAGGCTCATATTCCATACTTCTTGTAGACCAAGAAAAAATAGCAATGAAAATGAAAGGTAATTAAGCTGACGAGGCTAGCTAGGAAAGCAATTACACACACAATTCTCACATTTGAAAGATATTGGTGCATTGTACTTGTAATTCACACAATTTTGATCGATTTGATAACAAGCAGAGATATTAGAAATTTCATAGGACTGCTATTAATTGCAAAAATGAAAAGAAAAAAAAGTAACGTTCAAAACGCTGCTGCACATAATTTACATGCACATGCAGCAGTCTCAAACTCAATAAGGAAACCTCTTTACTAGCTTGAAGAGTAAAACTCATGCGACATACTTGAATGTGTTAGGATTCTCAGGGTCCCTCTCAAGGTAGTCACGGGTGATGAGATCTTCAATGCGCCTCTTGATTGTTTTGATGTCCGGCTTGAACGTGCGCTGCAACTGTTCAAGACACTCAGTGACCAGTTGTTGATGACCCAATATTTTTCGACTCTTCATAATCCTCACCAGTGCAGCGTCAATTGTATACTTGCGCTCTTTGTCGACATCTTCCGTGACCTTCTTCCTTTCATCCTGCAGCGGTGGCAGAGGGATCCTGATTTTCCTCATTGTGTCGGTGAACTTAGAGTTGAACATAAAGGTGTCACTGGGGGAGATTGTCTTTGTGTTAGGCTCTTTGAGAAGGATCTTGTACTTGGCACAAGAAAATGAATGAAGCGTTCTGTGGACATCATCTTTGGGAAGATTTAATTGAGTCAATATCTCTGAAAAGCTCAATTTCTCCGAGGTGTTGAAGAGCAGCAGGAGAGCAGCCTGATAGGTTGACATATACATTTGAATGGGTTTTAGCTCAAAGTTGCCCCTAACATGGCAAGTACCCAATGAATAAATCCATGAAAGCTTCCTGTGTTTCTTTTCTCTGTCATAATATTCTTTATACACTTCAATGCACTTGACCATCTCTTCAGGAAGGTGAAGATCAGATGTTTTATAGCTTGGCCAGTTACCAGTTGTTAGAACAGTGACTGAGAAATCCAACTCAAGCTTTGGAGTACCATCTTTTCGAAGATAGTCTTTGAAACTCTTCTCGCTTTCCTGAGAAATAGTAATATCTGTGACCATTCCCTCCATCTTAGAGGTGAACTGTCCTCCACATTGCTGTTTCAGCTTTGTTAGAAGCATTCTCTCATTGTCAAGCTGGTCAGCACGGTTCTTCTTCTTATCATCATGATTGATCATGAGCAGCCTACGGGCAAGTTTCTTCCTGCAGAATTCGGCGAAAAGATCCTTGTCACTGAAATATGCAAGCACCGTAACAATCTTGTCAAGAGTTTCTTCTATGGCCTCGTCACTCTCACCCATCTGCTTGAGGATACTATCACAGAATGTAGCAAGCAATTCCGCACTCGAGTACCCAGCAACAGATTTATTACAGAATACCTCAAATGCCTCTTTCAAGGCCTTGTGGAAGAGCGAGTGGTTTTGGAAGCAGCTAAGGACATATCCCATGTACTTATCATGTAGCTCAAGTATTTTGCTGATAAATACTAGTCCCGGCTCACCAGCACCACCACCTTGCTTGTTGCCACTTGCAGCTGCTGTTGCCTCTTCGGCCTGTTGGACCAAGGCTGTGCCTTCATTAGTAACATGCTTCTTAAACATAGCAGCAACAGGATCCAACCCTTGGGGTATTTTATTGTAAAGCCTGAACATCCTAGACAAGTCATCCACCCTATCGTCTCGAAGCAAGGTCCGGCATCCAGACTCCTCTTTATCAAGCAGCTGTGGACCTTGAACCACCAACAACTCTTGCTGCACCCTCTCCAACAGCTTTTGCTCGCTGCCCGAATGTAGGTAATGGGAAACTCTCTCCTTCTCCTTCCTCAAGGCCTCCTCCGCCTTCATCATGTACTCGGGACAAGAATCCTCCACAATCCAAATCGAGGCCTTTCGAGAGTAGTAGTCCCCAGTATCATCAACCATGTGTTTTTCGAACTCCTCCTCGTAATTCACCATCTCTCCCATTCCAACCTCCACGAATATATCAACCACGTTCTTCATCAGCGCTCTGTCAATCTGCTCCCCTTCACGTTCCCTCAAAATAAGAGCTATCAGAGAGTCCCTAGCCTTTGCATTCATCTCGTTGTAAACGTGATCCTTAAATCGCTTAAGTCCAGCATCCTTGAGCGGATCCTTGGAGTTTCGGCAGACGTAGTAGCGGTCGAGATACTGAAAGAAGCGCGTGAGCCACCGGACCATGAGTTTGTGATTGGACCATCTTCGGACGAGCTCACGCATCATGAACTCGTCGTGCTTCTCTCTCAGGGAAGGCAACACCGTCGACTCGATGTACTCGACGAAGACCTCGCCGTAATTATTATAGAGCTGTACTGAGTAGTCGTGAGGGGGCTTCTGAACACACATGTTGTAAATCACTGTGTAAAGATCCATGTATTCCTGTGAGCTGAACTGAGGCTCCGGTAGTCCTTCGAGAATTCTCTTCAGCTTGGTGATCCCCATCTGCATATGGCCCCATCCTTCATCAAGCAAGATAATTTTTCTCTCCATTGTTTGGTTAGCAAAACGATGAAAAAGAAAAACCCTGAAATTCAGAGGAAGGGCTTTGGTTGAGAATTCAGATCGTGAAGAACCCTTTATATAGAAAAGGTATTACATTCTCTCTTTTCCTTTTGGAATTAGAACACCGACACCTAGTAGCTTTAGGTTTTCGAGACTATACATCATTGAATCCTAACAGGAGTAGAATTTTTACTTTTTTTTTTTTTTTTTCTGGGCTACCTCACGTCATTAGTAGCACACTCATCTCAGTCAGTATTTGTACCGAGATTCACAATAGTATTCCAACAAAGTTAGACTAATACCTTGCTACAGGTGCACGAACCCGAATTTCCCCCTCAAATCTGCACTACAAATTGTTGAGAGTTGTGACTCGAATCGAATGCTAGACATATAGGTTTCATGCTAGGTTGCTCGACTAAGCTTATCATACTAGGTGATTAATAAGTGTCGAATTAGAAGAATAATTACCAAAGAAATAAGGAAAAGAAGAATAATTACCAAAGAAATAAGGAAAAGAACCAAAAAAAAGAAGTTGGTGTGGGGCTTGGCCCAAAACCAAAGAAGAAGAGAAAGCCCAAAGAATATAGAACAAAAAGGCGAGAGTGTGAGTGAGGCGGTGAGCGACAGCAACAGATACCAGTGACCAAGCATTTGCAGTGAAAAGCAGTCATCGCTCAACTGAGACACTCGGAGATGGCGTGGTCTGCGGCGAGGAGCTTCCACATGCCGACGATCGACATGGGCGCACTGCGCACCGGGGCTCCCTTAGCCGTCGCCGGCGTCGGCTGTGCCTCGGTAGCCGGGTGGCGATCCTTGGTTTCATCGAAGCCCTCTTCCCGTTTCGCTTGCTTAGCAATTTCCACTGACGCTCGTAAGAGTTTGATTACCACTAATTTCATTTTTCTCATTTTTTGTTGTTGTTGTTGTGTTTGGTTATTTGAATTAACTTTGGGTATGAATTTTGAGATTGGTCAGTTTTTGTTTGGCTTGGGTTTTAGGAATCAAGGAGGCTGTGAAAACAGATAAGGCTCCGGCTGCATTGGGACCCTATTCTCAGGCAATCAAAGCTAACAATGTCCTCTATGTGTCTGGTTGTCTTGGTCTGATTCCGGAGGTTTGTTTTCGTGGAATTTTGTTTTGTTGTCATCTGTTGATTCCATCGATGTTTGGAGTGATAGAAAGTATGTGTTGTGTGTTGGAATGCAGACCGGAAAGTTCATCTCGGATGATGTTGAAGGTCAGACGGAGCAGGTATGTTGATATGTTATTGTTATTCAAATTGCCTTGGTTATACTTTGTGCTATAGATGTGGGAATTTGTTTTCTATTTTTACTTCTGTGCACATAGTTGGTGATAGTGTTCTTGATCTTGTTACTTCTTTATGGTGAAGGCTATAATCTTCAAAACCAGTTATCGTAACCTCTTAACCTTGAAGTAAGTGAACATTGGAAGATAACAGCCTGTTTGAGAATCTGGTAGTTGTTGGATCTCTTTAGGAAAGTGGTCTAGGCTGTTGTCAGGCAGCAGTAGTGCAGAACCACACTAGAAAAACTGACCTCTATCAATAAATAAAAAATAAAAAGAAACAAAAGCAATGGGATCGACGTCGATAAATTTGTAGAGAAAAGATACTTGAGAAACTCTATTAGTTGGTTTTCTGGGTAGAAACTGTGTACAAAGTTTCTTAAGTGGGTAATTATATGAGAGGGATATAGCATCCTTAACCCTTGTAGAAAGTTAGAACCAAGCTAAGTTAGTTAGTGGGCACACTTGGTCTCGAAAGATCTCTGCAGAACATTGCTGTGGTAATTGTTACTTCTATAAATTATTTTCTCACAGTGCAAGAAAAGCTTACACTAATGCTTCTCAAACACCTTTCTCCCTAAGAGAAACTACCAGCTTAACCTGTGTTCTGTTTTCTTCGCAATAGAGTTCAGTTGATAGCTGTACAGAGCAGGCTGTTTTTGACAAATTTGTGTTTATAAATTATTGCAGGTTCTCAAGAATATGGGAGAAATACTGAAAGCAAGTGGTGCTGATTATTCGTCTGTGGTTAAAACAACTATTTTGTATGGCCTCTTTGTCCCTTTGCTCAAATCTTGATTTATAAATTAGTATTGCAGAGATAATGAGTTGCTTCTTGTTTTCTTTTTATACAGGTTGGCTGACTTGAAAGACTTCAAGGCAGTCAATGAGATCTATGCTAAATGTGAGTTCTAATCAATTTGATGCTGTACCTATAACTAAATGCTGCATTTGTCGTGTGCAAAATATGCATTTGTCTTGTGGTATTCCATCTTTGAACCGTGCCAAATCTGGATAATCTGAAGTTATCTAGGCGCTCGTGTGATTAGCACTTCTACTTGGATTGAATGGAGTTTGACTTAAGTTCTTGATTTTATAGAGCAAAAGCTTATTCACTACATTTTCATGCACAAAGTCTTTGTTTATGGTTTTTGAATTAT
Organism: Rosa rugosa; assembly: GCF_958449725.1. Lineage (NCBI taxonomy): Eukaryota > Viridiplantae > Streptophyta > Magnoliopsida > Rosales > Rosaceae > Rosa > Rosa rugosa. Next base: position 44,383,013 of record NC_084821.1, read on the forward strand.
GATAACATTAGCTACATCTAATTTATAGTTTAGAACACTTGAAGCATGGCTACCTATTGGACTTTATTGACGCCTATTATTGTTTTTGGTTTTGTTTTGCTCTTTTTCTTTTTCTCGTTACATTGGATGAGATTGCCTTTGACCTAGGCTCATCCTAATCCAATTCCTCCACCATCACTTGTTACTCAAGCTGGCTAACCGTAGGGGCAGACAGCTATTAAAGTAAACCTTTTCTTGAATACACCACCCTTTTATTTTGCCTTTGTGGTTTATGGTTTTATAGTTCATGTTAAACACCTTTGGTAGAACCACTGTACTTGTTCATTCACCCTGGCTATCTTTTTGCTTCGCAGACTTTCCATCACCAGCTCCAGCACGCTCAACATTTCAGGTAGCAGCATTGCCTTTGGATGCCAAGATTGAAATTGAGTGCATTGCAGCACTGTAGCCTCATACTATTCGGCTTGTTAGCAGGAACTTAGATAATAATGTAGGAGGTGGCTTCTTTGAACATGGCCTTTTACTTGTTTATTCCGCCCTCCCTTGCACATTGTTGATTTTGTAACATCATTTCTGTACTTGACAACTAAAAAGCAGGATAGATGATGATTGCTTTGTCTTAAGATCACTTGCAGCGCCTCCCAATTTTTACCAATATGGCTTTCGGCAAAAAATGTTAAATGAATTTGCATTAGATTTAGAGGATTAAGAGGATTAAGAGGATGGATATTCTGTCGCACTGAAACATCTGTGCAATAGAGGATTAAGAGGATGAAATCCAAAGGTGAAGTTACAAAACACACGGTTGTAATAGGGATTGATGGGTTTGAGCAAACCGTGTTGATAGTTATGGGAAATACAGAATCTACCTATTTCACCTTGCAAAACCAATTGCTTAATTACTCGTATGAAAAAACAAGCAAAACTGTGTTTTTAATTGGTGATCCAAGTCCGCCATATATAATAGTTTGGCTTGTCAATTTGCTACCTTATGTTTCAGTATAGTGTAAATTTGCTACTCTAGGTTTTATTCCAATCAATTTGCTACCCTAAGTTTTTAAAATTAGCCAGTAAGACAGAGTAAAATTGTATGAAATAGAGATATACACTAGCAAAGATTAATCAAACAAAGGCATACCAGTCTACCACACGTGTACGCATGCATAAATCGTTCGTAGATAGATCGAAACACATTCTTCAGCATTGATAAAACAGGTTTAGTGTTGAGATCGTCCTGCATATTGAGTCATTTTGTTGAAGGGTAAATTCCTTCTTTAGTACCTGAGGTATGGTCAATTGGACACTTTGGTTTATCCCCTAAAATGAAGCGAATTATCTACACATGCTATGTACTCCAACGCGAAAAGAAATGTTCTTACTCTTCTAATTTTTTACTCTCTGAAACTTGGTCTTTTTTAAGCACAATAAGACCAAGCCGGAGTAACCATGTTTCTCATACAAGTTTTGAGTAACCAAAATTAGCCAAAGTAAGCATATACTCCTTCCTAAACACCAGCAACCATTTTCTACTTCCTTCTAAGTTCTAACCTCTATTCCTTCCTTCTCTATATTTGAAAGCAAACAAAACGAAGAAAAATAAGAAAGGCACAAGCGATATTTTCATAGGATTAGCAGCATGCCTATAGAGAAATAAAAACTGCAGTGCCGAGCTAATGCATTGAATAAATGCGAGAGCTAAACCAAAAATTTCGGGCAAGATACCCCAAAGAATGTTACTCGCAGATGTGAGTCCTCTTAGTCTTTGTATCAGGGCATTGTGAATGAGGTCCAAGATGCAAACAAGTACAGCCACGATGGACAACAGCATGCCATACAATGAGTATTGAGGCTTCCGTGGGGTGGAAACCTGATCGAAAAATGCCGATACAGCCTCAAAGGCGAAACCAGTGGCTGAAAAGATCCAGACTGATGTAGTAACCTACAAAGTAGAAGCCATATATTTCTCACAAGTTAAATCTAAAATTCAAACAAAAACAACTTCATGGCAAGAGATTTAATTATAGTTCTGGGTTTTGACCCCTACCCCTGTCCCATGATGAGGCTGGTTAGCAACAATATTTGCATCAATGCTAAGTGTAAGTAATCCCTGTTCCAAACTAGAATCATAATTGCCCTGCAAATACGAGTGATGAACTGTTAGCCTTCATAAAATTGTGAAGTTCAACTTAAATATAATTAAGTTATATAAAACTGTTTAGTTATGCTTGTGAAATTTGGACATTACCGTTGCCTGGTGTGACTCGTCATAGTTGTTGTAATCATACAAACCAGTGCTATGAAAAGGGGACCTGTTGGGGTTGGGATCTGAACCATAGCTGTCCTCGACAATGTCTATGACAGTTGGACTGGAAGGATGGATCAGAATGGTGCCCTGTCCATCAGAATCACTAGCAGAATGCTCAGATTCTGATGGCATATTAAGATAGAGTAGGCCAACGGTACTACATTCTTGTATCCAGCCGCCATGGCAGAGAGGGCATGTCATTTCGACATCCACAGTGACACTGACCACTTGACGACACTGATAACAGTAATACCTGCTAGGAACATTTGCTTCCTCTGTTGTCTCTGTCTGTTCCTCGTCCTGACTATCTAGATCTAGATTGTCTATTCCTGCACAACAAAACACAAGAATGAACAAAAGTCATTCACAAACAAGTAATTAACAACTCAACAACACCAAGGAGAAAATTACACCCTCCCGTTTATTTACATCTGAGGAAGCTCACCGTTGATAAATTGGTATTTTGCATATATACTCAGCACTGCAACACGGAGTCCGAACTTCTCCTCCTACAATATTCAAACATTCGGAAAACTCTAAGTTCAAAACTTGTAATTGAATCTTCCTTTCTCTTGAGCTCTTGAGAGGTTGATAAAACACGAAACAAGGAATTACGTAATACGTACTGTAATACTGTAATGTACGAGAATCAATGTAATTATGGTTTAGCTAGCTGGAGAACCACCAAAGGGCCTTTTCATTCAATTAATTTCTTGGCTAGCATATAAAAGGATTGTCCAATTAATTTGGACATTTCCAGGGTTAATAATTAATGCATGTCTTCACTAAAAATCATAAATTGAAGAACTAACTTTCAATTAACTACGAATAACAGGAAGGAGCCAAGATTCAAGATGGGGAAATTTCGGAAATCATAGATGAAATTATGATGTCCCATACGAAAGCCAACAATAGAAGATAATTGACCGGCCAACACCTAAATCTTAGTGAAATCTAAGTTTTTTGTTTTTCATTATTATTATTATTATAGTAAAATCAAGTTGAGACCACGCACAAATAATGAAAATTCAAACACCAAGTCTACTGGCTTCTGGCTATAATATTTCAGCTAGTAAAACTTCAAATGATATATCGACATGCATCAAATTGATGAGAGAGAGAGAGAGCCAGAGAGGCGAAACCTTGCTTGGCTTGCGGTTCTTGAGGAGGCCACACAATCTCCTCCATCGTTGGCTTGCCGTCTCCGACGATAGTGGTGGTGGTGGTGGTGGTGGTGCCACTCCGATCAAACTGCTCAAGCCGCTATCCATCGCCGTCTCCCAAGACAAGTCACGTCCCAACTCTCAATTCTCTGTTACTAAATCCGATCGATGGTGTCCCTCTTTAGCTCCACTTATATCACACTGATGAAAAGGAAATTATGATGGGATTGCGTGGATTGGGACCTCTCACTTTTGTAGACATCAACAAAGGGGAAATTATTAATCAAGTCAGGAATTATTACAGCTTTTGGTTCTTTACAAGGTTTCAGGTCATTGTCTGTCTAATACAAGTGGAAGGGAATTTTCCCATATTTCTCTTATTTTTTTGTACTTGTTTTTGTTTCTTATGGTCAGCCAATCAAATCGAACAGTTTAACAAAAGGGAGGGAACTTTAGTGGAGTGGGGGACTCAGAATTTCATATAAGGGGGCACATAATTTTTTTTTTTCACCATCAATACTCAAAGAAATTTGACCGGGTAAAGAAAAAAAGGGGGAATTAAGTGAAAATGCTTTACATAGTTATGATGTTTTCACTATCTAACATTTTCTTTTATACTTTGGAGGGCCAAATAAAGCAAATATGGGTATAATGAATCTTATCTATGAGGGCTTAGATATAATAAAACATTAGAACTTAATCATTTTGCTATATATAACACCAAGTATATCTATGGTAAATTGCAATATATGGTAAATTACAGTTTTGGATGCCTTAACGATCATCAAATTGGCTGAAAATTTGCAGAAGTGATCTATACGTTAGGACCTAAAAACTGAACGGTTAAGATGTGAATGTGTGATCGAAAAGTGGGTCAAATATGGAAATCTATTCCTTAGCCAAGGAACGGACGTCCGTTCCTAAGACGGACTGTATATATGAATATATATATATATATATATATATATATATATATATATATGTATATATATCTCTTTTAATAGTATAGTGTATCAATTTTTTTTTTTAGACAAGTGGGAATAGGACTAACTCAACGTCATACCCTGAAATTTTATTGATAAATAAAAAGGTATTACAAAAGAGCTAGCGGACCAAACCAAACCAAGCCCTAGGGAAAGAAAAAAAAAGCAGGGGACTAGGCCAAGACCGCTTCCAATACAAAAAAAGTAGTAAGTAAAACAAGAAGAGCAGCCAATACAAAGTGGAACTCAGGCCTCGTTTGGTTCGCAGAATTGAGGACTCAGGAAATCAAATGGTCTTTCCTGAATATTTTCCCTGCTTTACCAAACAGTGGAAAGGAAACCTGACAAGAACTTTAGTTTCCCTTCCCCATGAGAAAGACAAGGAAATTGATTTCCCTTCCGTAAACCAAACGAGACCTTAAAGTAAGAGCCCAAACAAAGTAATACCCAGAAAAACGATAGCTAGTACGTGTCGATATGTCATGACCAAACTGTGAAATAATAAAGGACGGGAGGGCAATCCACCATACAACATATCAATTATTTAATTCATAGATGCTTTGTTACTGATGATCTTTTGTATATGCATGCATGGTTAAGTCGAAAGCGGACAAGTGATTAACCAAATTGGTTAATCGAACACACAGTTTATAACTATAGTGCTTCATCCGTTATGTGAGGATATGAATTTGGTCTTGGGGATATATCAAAACAATTGATTATTTCAAAGATAGTATGGAGAACAGTTTTACTTTGGCCTGCAACTAGGGCTGTCAATTCCGACACAACCCAATAACACGACTTGAAACCCGCACGAAATAAAGCGAGTTGAACCCGCACGATTAAAAAGCGGGTCGGCCGTGGGTCAACCCGCCATGACCCATTTAATAAATGGGTCGGCCACGGGTCAACCCGCCAACGTGAAGTGAACCCGTATAACCCGATTATGCTATACTTCTTATTGAAATTTTGGACGTTGGGAGAATTTGATCATAGGATTAGCCAATTTGAAATATTTTTGCTTTATAATTATTGGATTTAATTATTTATGAATTATATTTAATTATCTATATTCTTCGTCTTGTGGAGTTTTTAGTGAATTTAATCAATTTATGCATTTTTTAGTTAAATGGATCGCATTGTTGACCTTTAAATTTGTCATTTTGTCTAACACGACACGACCTATTTATTAAATAGGTTAAGCGGGTTGGAAACGGGTAACCCATTCAATAAATAGGTTGGGTTTGATTTTAAATTTTTGACACGATTATTAAATGGGTTGAGTTTAGATTTGGATTTGTCTCTTGCGACACGACAAATACCCTGACCCGACACGAACCCAACCCGACACAACCCATTGACAGCCTTACCTGCAACTCCGAGGTATTTTTTTATATTGATTTTTTGTTTTTTTTTTTATCTTTTGATCTGACCCCCTTATTTTGTATTGATTGAACTGTATGAATCAAAATAAAGATTTATGCAACTCATCTAATATATATATATATATATATATATATATATATATATATATATATATATATATATATTCGCTACGAATACGAAAAACAAAACAATTTTGAAATGGCTTCATTACTGAGTGAAAAAGAGAATTTTAAAAAACAATATAGATATGATCGGTTAGCATATAAATCTATTAATTATGAAGATACAAAATACTCTTCAATTTACTAATCGTCATTACACGTAAAAAATAACCAAGAAGTTTTTTCGAATAGGTTCCGGTGGTATCTTTTTGTTTTTTAGTGGTATTTTCTTTTCTGGTTTAGTTCTTTAGTTTAGTCTAATAATTCCCTACTCTTTTGAGCTAGGATGTTGGGGTCTTGGTATGGTAGTTGTGTCTTGTCATTCCCAAGGATTCAATTGACTCTTAGTACTTTTTTGTGGTCAAAGTAATGGGGAAAAGCTCATGCACATAGTCTGGAGGTTTTGGGTCATGGTGTTGAAGGGAGTATTTTTCTTCTTGAGGTTGGCTGGGAGGATGTACTTTGACTCCTGGGTCAATGTGGATGAAGTGTCATTGATATGGCGTTATTTTCGGGGCTTAAGTGTTTTAGTCTCGATGTTTTCTTGTTGTCAATGTGGTTGTGACTTGCTTTTGCACATGGTCTGGTTGGTTTGGGACACGGTGTTGATGAAGGGGAAGTGGCTGTTTGTAATGTTTGCTACAAGAATTTTCGTGACTCTCGAAATTGGTCTTATTTTGTAGCCCGAGTTGAGGGGCGATTAGTTTGGTTAGGGGTTAGGCCCGCTTAGCTCATGGATGTCATTGTGGATGACGGACCAGCAATTAAAGGTTGTTCTTAAGAAGGAGAGCGGGGAACTCTTTGTCCACCACCAGTCATTCTCGTCTTATGTAATCTTGTTATTTTGGAATAAAAGATTTTTTCATTCTCAAAAAATTAATTGGAAAACAATTAAAGCTTATTCTATCAAATAGATGTACATTAATACTTATGTACTACATAAACCTATGAAGATCCCTAATTTAATTTTCTTGATAAGAGATGAAAGTAAAAGGAAATGAAGGGAAAAATAGAGGAGTGGATTGGGGTTACCAACATATCAGCTTATGCACATATAAGTTGATTTTCCTGATGTACACAGTTCCGGCAGTTGCCAAGGCCCCACCGACGAGTCTTCCGACAATCTGGCCCTGCGGTTCAGTGGGAAAGATGGTGAAGCTGTTGGGGATCGAACTGGACGTTGTCGTTTGGGTAAGGAATGTGGCGGAGATCGAGAGGACGTTGGCAACAGTTTCGAGGCCAATGAAAGTGACGAGGAAGGTGGCGATGTAGAACCAGGTGGAAGGAGGAGATGTAGAAGACCTCTGCCAACTGCAGCTCGCATTGCAGACTGAAGCCGACGTCGGCGTCGTAGTGGGGCGAGAGAGAGAGAGAGAGAGAACGAACAATGACAGATTTTGTAATTTAATTAATTGTTGACCATACTATAAAATGGTAATTTCGCACTTAAATGGGGTGAATAGGAACACTAATCTATCGATGGGGTAAGTGGGTGTATCTTGAGCCAAATATGAGCATTTGGTCTGGGCCCGATATTGTTATGGAAAATACTTGTATCCAAACTAGTATGTATGTGAGCATCCAAACTCTCTTTTATTTACATACAGTCAACAATCTAAATCCATGATTTAACTATTCAAAAGTTATATCAATTATTAAAGATCATCTTTACGAAAATTCATTGTAAACAAAAATCATTTACTCACTGCATCAAACAAATGAACAGCTACAGTGAAAGTTAACAATTTCATGACAATTGTACATTGGTTTGATGCAATCGAATGAGTAAACGAATTTTGTTTACTATAAATTTTTGTAGAGTTGATCGTTAATGATTGATGTAACTTTTGAACGGGTAAATCATAGATTCATCAGACTGTCGACTGTATGTAAATAAGAGAGTTTGAATACTCACATACATATTGATTGGGATGCAAGTATTTTTCATAAAAATGCAAATGACTAAAATGAATTAAGCAAATGTCTAAATGTACCCAACAGTAAAAAATAATCATCAAATTTCTACTTTTATCCCCATAATTGTAACAGCAATGGGAACCAACTCTCCATCAAATTTCTCCGACCTTCAATATTTATCTCTCCTCAATTTTCCCGCCCTTTCACTCGAGAAGTAAAATGATGCAAACCATTTTTGTGTAAATGATGATTTGTCAAATATTTGTTATTTAATTTTGGATTAAATATTGTTTACTCTCTATACTTCTTGTATCTCGACATTTTAGTTCCTCACTTTTTAATTTCAACCATATACTCCTCGGACTCTCAAATCTCACGCAATAGGTCATTGTCATTAACTCTCCGCAAAATCTCAATTAAATCGCTGATGTGACATCCCTTTTACTCCAAAATATCTATTATACCCTCACTTATTTTTATTTATTTTTTAATTTATTTTTTCTTCTCTTTTGTTTTCTATTTTTTCTTTTTTCTTTTTATCTCTTCTTCTTCCACCATGTCCCTGCACTTTGGCTTTCTCTTCCTCTTCCTCTTTAACTTCATCTCTATTTTATATTTCTCGCAGTTGAGGCAAAAGAGGTACTAGATAGTGTTACTCCCAATGTGGACGGTCTACAAATTTCTAGTAGGAATACAGATGCTTTAGTACCTCTAGTTAAAAGACCTGCAGATGTTTGTCAATCAAGTATCAAGGGATCCTGGGCTATTGCTTTCTCTCTCCTCTTTAACGGAAGATTTACCTCTTCTTCATGCCGTCCTAGTCACCACTGCTCCCTCATCGCCGGTCAACATTCCAAACCCATACATCCCACCAGTGTCAGTACTCTCTCTCTGCTCCCAATTCAAATCGTCTCCAGTTCAATTCTGAAACGATGCCATCTCAGAGAAGAACGCTCCTCAAGGTCATCATCCTCGGCGACAACGGTTCTAACTGTCTTTATCCCTTTCTATTTACTTACTCTATTTTTGTGTTCTAGGGTTTCGCATTTCAAAATTGGGTGGATCTTTGTTGAGAGAGAAGAGGTTGAACGGGAGAGACAGGAGGTTGAAGCAGTGCAAGTGGTTGAAGTAGAGAGAGACAAGGTGCAAGGGCAGAGAGAGGAGGTTGGAGACGACGGAAATGAGGTCGGAGGTGTGGTAGAGGAGATGCAACTGGACAGAGAGGAGGAGGTCAAATAGGAGGGAGAGCAAGTCGAATTAGAGAGGGAGGATGTCAAATTAGATAGAGAAGAGATCAGAGAGGAGGAAGAGAAGGCATGGAGGAAGAAGAAGAGGTAAAAAGAAAAAAGAAAAAAAAAGGAGAAAAAAATAAATTAAAAAAAGAAAAAGTAAGTGAAGATAAAGTAGACATTTTGGCGTGGAAGAGATGGCACGTCAGCGATTTAACTAGGATTTTGACGGATAGTTAACGGCAATGACCTATTGTGTGAGATATGAGAGTCCGAGAAGTATTTGATTGAAATTATAAAGTGAGAGATTGAAATATCGAGACACATGAAGTATAATGAGTAAACAGTATCTAGTCCATTAAATTTTGAAGGGACAAAAAAAGCCAAAAAGAACAAATGTCGGGATTCCAAAATAGAATCAGAATGAGAATCCAAATAGTATCAGCGTACACGAATTTCGGTATACATGCGCTGTAGCCTGTAGGCAATGATAGTATAAACTATAAAGTTGCTGGCCAATTAAAATGGACCCATCTCTTTCTTTAATTAATGTGGCAAAGTCTCAATTTGCTTGCTTCGATCTCCTTCTACCTCCGACTAGCTTCCACAGCAGCTAGGCTAGAAACCCAGAAGACCTTGTAAGATCAAAAGTGGACTCATCACAAGTTATCCTAGAGTAACTAGGAAACCATCAAATACATTAAATCGTATACAACATGGATTTGGAAAAGAATCAACCTAGATATCTAATGTGATAGTGTATTTATCATTGGATTAGGAATCCATTATTTGGACTACAAGAAAGTCCTAAACTGTGATGCATTAGGATTCTTAGATACAATACTTGATCCTTAAGGAAAACCTTTATGGGAGGATTCTTAGGACTAGTACTTGTATAAATAAGAGGTTAGGGTCCCTGTTATCACCACCGGTTTATAAGCATTGTGTTCTGCCCATTCAGAAGCTAAAGTTGGTGAATAGCAGAAGACTTCAACCTCGTCTTCATCCTTGTCTTTGCAGCTGCAGCAATGGCTTCTACTTATGACGTCAATGGTAAGTTTAAAGTCAATAAAGAACATGTAATTGTGTGAGCTTGTTTGTAATCTAGTTTTACAATTGGTATCAGAGCTTAGGCTCACATTGTTCTTCAAAATATTTTAAAACAAAACGTTTTAGGTTTTCAAACAAAAAAAAAAAAAAAAAAAATTTTGCTTTGCAATAAAACGGCCACGTTTTGGCCATCTTCAGAAAACCCTTTTGGCTCAAAAGCAACATGTGCTGATCCGAGGCCCAGACCCGACCCCAAAAACTTACTTCAGAAACTAAAAGAAAGTGACCGTTATTACAACGGTCACATGAAGCAGGGGATGGTTCTGGGTATTCAGAATCGGAGACGCGCGAGATGAATTCATCTTGTAGGGATTCAAGACCCCTGTGTTGCTCGATTAAGATGCCAACAAGAATTTTTTGCTGCCTTCTGTTACTGAATTCATGCTTCCGCGAAAGTTTTTGCAGCAAAATTGGGAAAATTGCAAAGATCAGGTTTTTACAGAAAAATTCAGTTTCGATTCAATTTTGTTTTGTTAATTGATGAGCACAAGAACCCTAGAAGCATTCCCGGCGTGCGCATAGGCTAGAGTAAATGGTGACCGGATGAAATTTAAATTTCTTGGATGTTTTTGTGTTCTTATGAAATCGACATTGTGCTTGCATATCTGTGTTGTTTGTGTTTGTGATTGATATGCATGTTTCAGATAAATTCTTGAGTTTTGTATCTGTATTTTTGGTATAACAATGTATGCAGAAATCTCCCAAAATTCCTTGGCATTGTTAAAATTTTACAGGTACAAAGAGCTTAGTTTCTTATAAAGATCATTGATCCGGATAGAAAAAAGTTTTCAAGCTCGTTTTGGTTTGTGTTTTCTGTAGGTTTGAATGAACATATTGCACAAAGCACTCTTCATTAATTCTTGCAGAAGGCCTTGAGTTAACAAACCTGAAAATTGTATCTTGTGTTTTAAAATTATGCATATAATTTTGCTTCCAAAGAAGTAGTACAGTATGATTTTAGAATGCAGATAGCAATATGCATAACTGTTGTTTTCAAATATGGATACTTAGAATACAAATTTCTGTCTAAAGATGTGATTTGTTTTCTTTGGATAACTTGTTTTCAACAGATATGGCTTATTGATTTGGAACCTTCAGAATATTATGTTTTCTGCTTAAAAGTGTGGCATGATATTAATTTTAGATAAAAGGGCTATTGGTTGAAATATGGTATTGCTTGTGTTTTTGTTTTCTGGTTGCATTGTTTTGGTTTTGATATTGCTTGAAGTTACAGAAAACATAAAACATAATTTTTAAGAACTTTACAGATGGAAAACTCACAAAACTTTATTTTGTTTTTGCTCTTTAGGAATCCCTACTGTGACCTTGAACACCATTCAGCTCCTAACTGGCTATAACTACAAAAAGTGGAGAAACCAAGTAGATTTTTACCTAGCCATGAACCAGAACATGGACCTTTGCTTAACCGAGGATGAACCTGAGATGCTTACTAATGAGAGCACTGATGAAGAGAAGAAACATTATAAGGAGTGGCATAAGGCTAATAAGATGGCCAAGAATGTTATAAGGACTACCATGTCAGACACAGTTAGAGGTAGCATAGAGGAACCTGATCTTGCCATGGATTTTCTGTATGCCATTCATGACATGTATAGGGAGAGTGACAAGGCCGAGGCAGCTAGGCTGGCAAAAGAGTTTAATGACCTTAAGTACACTGGAACTGGAAAAGTGAGAGAGCACATCATGAAGCTTATTGAGATTAATGCTCAGTTAAGAGACCTCAACATGGGGGTCACTGATGATTATGTAGTGCACACTGCACTGCATTCCTTGCCTAATAGTTTTAGCCAACTAAGGACCAGCTACAATGCTCAGAAGGAAAAATGGAGCCTCAAGGAGCTGATTGCCATTTGTGTAGATGAGGAGGACAGAATTAGGAAGGAAAGAGAGCCGAGTACCTCAGTGAACCTTGTTGAGAAGCCTAAGAAGAAATACCAGAACCAGTCTAAGCTCAAGCCTACCAAAACCATCTTTAAAGGATCTACCTCAGGAGCAGCTAAAGCCAACAAACCATTTAGGTTCAAGTGCTATTTCTGTAAGAAAATAGGGCACATGAAGAAAGACTGCACAGGTTTTAAGAATTGGTTGATCAAAAAGGGTAATTTTTCTAACTCACTATTTTCCTTAGAAATTAATTTAGTTAATGTTGAACCAAAAACTTGGTGGATTGATTCAGGAAGCCCCTTACATATTACTAATTCTCTGCAGGGATTCATAAGGAAGAGAGTCCCAAGAAGTGATGAAGTGAACCTGTGTGTAGGCAATGGCATGAGAGTGGCAGTCAAAGCTATTGGAACCTTAAAATTAGATCTTGGTTTAGGAAAGTTGTTAGTTTTGGATAATGTTTATTATGTACCTTCCATCAGAAGGAATTTAATTTCAGTTTCTCTTTTGGTTAAATCTGGATGTAGACTTCTTATTGACAATAATGGAATTATTATTTCTAAAGATTCAGTTCAAATTGGTTCTGGTGTTATATTGAATGATTACCTACAGTTAAATTGTTCACACAGTCAACAAGAAATTTCTCTTGTTGAAAATAATAACACATCGAGTAACACCTTAACTGGTGTCAAAAGAACTAAATGCAATGAAAAGTCTGCATATTTGTGGCATAGAAGACTTGGCCACATATCAAAAGAGAGATTGAAAATTTTGGTTAAAAACAATATCTTGAATGAACTTGACTTTTCTGATTTACAAGATTGTGTTGAATGTTTTAAGGGAAAGATAACTAACTTAAGGAAAAAGACTGCATATAGAAGCCAAGCACTTTTAGAGCTCATACATACTGACATTTGTGGTCCATTTAGAACTCAAACAATCTGTGGAAATGTGTATTTCATAACCTTCATCGATGACTTTTCTAGATATTGTTTTGTTTATCTACTTTCAGAAAAATCTCAAGCACTTAAAGCCTTTCAAATATTTAAGGCTGAAGTAGAAAAACAACTAGAAAAGAAAATCAAAACTGTTAGATCAGATAGAGGTGGTGAATTTTATGGAAAATACACAGAGAGTGGACAACAAAAAGGTCCTTTTGCCTTGTTTCTGCAAGAACAAGGCATTAAGGCTCAATATACCACACCATATAATCCTCAGCAAAATGGTGTGGCTGAGAGAAAGAATAGGACACTTTTGAATATGATCAGGAGCATGATGTGCACCACAGGCCTACCTAGGTTTTTATGGGGTGAGGCCTTAAGGACTGCAAACTATGTTCGCAATAGAACACCCAGTAAAGCTATAGAGAAAACTGCTTTTGAGTTGTGGTGTGGCAGAAAGCCTAGCCTCCACCATTGTCATGTGTGGGGCTGCCCTGCAGAAGCTAGAATCTACAATCCAAACATTAACAAACTTGATCCTAAAACAGTAAGCTGCTATTTTATAGGCTACCCTGAAAAAACTAAGGGTTATAAGCTTTATGCAGCTCAACACTCACCAAGAATTTTTGAAACACATCAAGTCAAATTCTTGGACGAGAAAATTCACAATACAAGTCTTGAGGATTTATCTTCAGAATTTGAAGAAATTGTGGAAAATGAGCATACTGAAAGTATATTGCCTATAATTCATGATACACTAGCAGCCATTAGTGCTCCAGAAACTCAAAATGCACAAGATCAACTTGTTGATCAAGAAATGCAGTTTGCAGATGATCACACTAACACTGCACCCTTACCTGATCAACCACAGCCTGTAGAACCTCAAGATCAGCCTGCAGAACCACAACAAAATCAAAATCCCCAATTAAGAAGGTCTAATAGAGCAAGAAAACCAACTTATGGGGGGGAAGATTCTGACTACATTGTTTATTTGCAAGAACATGAAGTTGTACTTGATCTTGCAGATGACAATGATCCAGTTACTTTCAATCAAGCTATTGAAAGCAGTCAATCAAGTGAGTGGAAACAAGCTATGGAAGCTGAGATTGAGTCCATGAATCACAATGCAGTTTGGGATTTAGTGAAACCTGACCCCAAACAAAAGGCTATAGGCTGCAAGTGGGTATTTAAAACCAAGAGAGATGCAAATGGAAATATTGAGAGACATAAAGCTAGGTTAGTTGCCAAGGGTTTCACACAGAAAGAGGGTATTGATTTTACTGAAACCTTTTCCCCAGTTTCAACCAAAGATTCCTTTAGGATCATTATGGCACTTGTAGCTCAGTTTGATATGGAACTACACCAGATGGATGTCAAGACAGCCTTCTTGAATGGAGAACTCGATGAGGTTATTTACATGAAGCAGCCTGAAGGGTTTATAGAACCAGGTACAGAAGACTTAGTCTGCAAGTTAAGGAAATCCATTTATGGTTTAAAACAGGCCTCTAGACAGTGGTATAAAAAGTTTGACTCTGTGATTTCCTCTTTTGGATTCACTGAGAATTTAGTTGATGAGTGTGTTTATCTCAAAACATCTGGAAACCAATTTATATTTCTAGTACTTTATGTTGATGACATTTTGTTGGCCAGTAGCAATTTAAAGCTACTTAAAGAAACCAAAGCTTTTCTGTCAAAGAATTTTGACATGAAAGATTTAGGAGAGGCATCATATGTACTAGGAATAGAATTTAAGAGAGATAGAGCACAGGGGCTGCTAGGTTTATCCCAGCAAAACTATATTGTCAAAATACTGAAAAGATTTGGCATGGAGACTTGTGCATCAGGAGAGGTTCCAATGTCTAAAAGGAATAAGCTCACTAAGAAATAAAGTTCCAAGAATGAAGTAGAAAAGGTGGACATGGAGTCCAAGCCTTATGCAAGGCTTGTTGGCAGCCTAATGTATGCTCAGGTCTGCACTAGACCTGATTTATCCTTTGCAGTTGGTATTCTTTCCAGGTTTCAGTCTAATCCAGGTCATGAACACTGGGTAGCTGGAAAGAAAGTACTTAGGTACTTGCAGAGGACCAAAAACCACATGCTTGTGTATAGACAAGTTGAAAAATTGAAGCTTGAAGGATACACAGACTCAGACTTTGCAGGAAATTATCCTGATTCCAAGAAATCGACTTGTGGATATGTTTTTATGCTTGCAGGAGGGGCTGTTGCTTGGAAAACCATGAAACAAACCTTAGTGACAACTTCCACAATGCAGGCAGAGTTTATTGCAGTGTATGAAGGAATGTGTGAAGGGCTATGGATTAGAAACTTTTTGATGCAAACTAGAATTCTAAGTCATATAGTTTCTGATGCTCTTGTAATTTATTGTGACAATGAGGCAGCTGTATTCTTCAGTAAAAACAGTAAAAGATCAAATAACTCAAAGCATATTGATCTCAAGTATTACAGTGTGAGAGAGAGAGTCAAGCATGGTGATATTTTAATATTGAGTATAAGCACAGACTCTCAGCTTGCAGATCCCTTCACTAAGGCATTGTCAGTTGCAGCCTTCAAGAAGCATATTGAGAACATTGGTGTTTTGCCTAATTTAGGATGTTGAGTTCAGTGGGAGCCTAATTTAGTTAAGAGCAAATTTTATAAGTTTTGTAATTTTCTGAGTTCTTGTAATTTTGATAGTTGTGATTTTCAGTTTAATCATCATCACAATTTTATGTATTATTGAATTTTTGATTATCAATAAAGTTCTCGAGGTATTTCATTCATTTTGTGTTACTGCAGTTTTTATTTTCTGTAACATTTTATTTTGTGTTCTTGATTTACCTAAATATCAGATGGTCTTGTAACTTCAGTGAACATGTTCCTTCAGTTTAAAGTACAAGCATTAAGACCATCAGTGTTTTCAGTTATGCTTGAGTTTCATTTTGAAACATTCAGTTGGACCATTTAGGTATATGATCTTCTGGTAATACACGATGTTCATATACTGCATCATTTTGTTTGAAATAGCATATGTGGAATGCAGGAGCTTGTGTTAGTGGTCTGGAAGTGCTGCATTTTTGTTAAAATGTATGCTTTTCCTTGCTCTGCATAAGCTACTGTGTCTTGACCATGTTGAATGGATTTTGAGACTTTTCCTTATTCTGGTGCACACTTCAGTTGGTTGTAAACGAGTTGGTGTTATTCAGTTTTGGTTGTCCTTGATAACCAGTGATAGTCCAAGTGGGAGATTGTAAGATCAAAAGTGGACTCATCACAAGTTATCCTAGAGTAACTAGGAAACCATCAAATACATTAAATCGTATACAACATGGATTTGGAAAAGAATCAACCTAGATATCTAATGTGATAGTGTATTTATCATTGGATTAGGAATCCATTATTTGGACTACAAGAAAGTCCTAAACTGTGATGCATTAGGATTCTTAGATACAATACTTGATCCTTAAGGAAAACCTTTATGGGAGGATTCTTAGGACTAGTACTTGTATAAATAAGAGGTTAGGGTCCCTGTTATCACCACCGGTTTACAAGCATTGTGTTCTGCCCATTCAGAAGCTAAAGTTGGTGAATAGCAGACACTACAAGAGAAAATAGCAAAAGCGAGGAATTTCATTGTGACAACCTAAAATTCGTCGCAAAAGCTTGGCAAATACGAGGAAATTTCAGTTGTCGCACATGATCCCATCGGCGACAACCAATTGGTCGCATAAAGTAGGAATTTGCAAGAAATTGACAGTTGTCGCCCATATGACATTATGCGACACCCAATTCCTCGCAAAATATCAATTAAGCGACAATTTCTACCAATTGTCGGTTAATGTTTATGTGACAACTTTAACTTCCTCGCAAAAGATTAATTAGGCGACGACTTCTGTGAATTGTCGCTTAATGTTTATGTGATAACTAGATTTCTGTCACTGAATACTGATTTAGTGACCACTTCTGTGAGTTGTCGGTTAATGATTATGTGACAACCTTACCTTCCTCACTGAAAATCAATTTGGTGACAACTTTATTTGGTTGCCGCTTAATATTTATGTGACAATTTGAATTTCCTCTCTGAAAATCAATTTGGCGACAACTTTAATGGGTTGTCGCTTAATGTTTATGAGACAATTTGAATTTCCTCACTGAAAATAAATTAGGCGACAACTTCTACTAGTTGTCGATTAATGTATATGTGACAACTTTAATTTTCTCACAAAAAGCCTATAAGGTGACGACTTTTACAGGTTGTCGCTTGATGATTACGTGACAACCTGAACGTCCTCGCTGAAAATCAATTAGGCGACAATTTTTACGAGTTGTCGGTTAATGTTAATGTGACAACTTTAATTTTCTCACAAAAGACCAATTAGGCGACGAGCTCAACGGGTTGTCGCTTAATGTTTATGTGACAACTTAAAATTCATCGCTAAAAACCAATTAGGCGACAACTTCTATTAGTGGTCGGTTAATGTTTATGTGACAACTTTAATTTTCTTGCAAACAACCAATTAAGTGAGGACTTGTACAGCTTGTTGCTTAATGTTTGTATGATAACTTGAACTTCCTCGCTGAAAACCAATTAGACGACCACCTGTACGAGTTGTCGGTTAATGTTTATGTGACAACTTTAATTTTCTCACAAAAAAACAATTAGGCAACGACTTTTACGGGTTGTTGCTTAGTGATTATGTGACAAGTTTAACTTAGGCTCTGAAAACCAATTAGGCGGCGGTTTATACGAATTGTCATTTATTTTTTGTGCAACTACTCGCTTATTGTTTGAATTTTCTTGTCTGAGGTGAAATTTTTTAAGACAGATTTGGGTGAGATAAAATCCCTTTGAGGATATGAAACCTGATTTCATATCCCGAAGGTGTTAGATTCCATACAACGGGGTACGTAACTAGCCTGAGGCATCAGTCCTGCAAATGAACTTGGCTGTATCAGTCATACCTGGCCAATAACAATCGAATCTAATTAGTTTTGTTCTTCTTCTTCCAAACAAGCATATACCCTCCAACAGAACCATCATCCAAAACAGAATCGCAACCAAATCGATAAAGAGAGATTCCAATAATTGATCAAAGTTCCATAATTTCAATGAAATTTAATAAAAAAAACCCATGAAATATGAACAACAAAGAACGAACCTTTCAAAGAGAATAAGATATATAAGATATATAAGATATTAATTTCAGTTTCTATCTTCTCATTCTTTTTATCTAATCATGCAGAGAATTCCTCTACCCCTGCTGAATTGAAAAAAACACGTGGCAAAAGAACTGGGAAAGGTATGATTGAGATGATTGCTAGCAATGGCAACAAGAAGGTGGAGATAATATTTGACCAGGAGCATTGGGTCCCAAATACTGAGTACAGCAATAAGAAGTTCACTACCGCTATAGGGATTGAGGTTCGAAGTCGAGCTCCGGTATGTTACCGCGGATGGAATAAGATTCCAGGAAATATTAAGAGGACACTACGAGAGGGATTGACGGTAAGTTTAAGTCAATGGTTTAATGCAAAGTTAATATTTTTTGTTCCTAACATACTATATTATTTTTTATTCTTAATTAGGTACACTTTGACGTGGAAATAGAACATCCAAAAATTATCTATTTTGTGGATGATAAGATGCGCTCGGCGTATACTCAATTCAAGTGGAAGTTGCATGATCACTACCAAAAATGTGGCACACCTGTTCGGGGACGAGCCACACTTCCTCCACCTGATCTATGGGGTGAGAGATCGACAGAGGAGTGGCATTGGCTATGTGATAAACTCTACACCGATCCAAAATATATTGTATGTATTCTTTACTCATTTATTTTTTCAAAATATTTTTATTGTTGAATGTTTTTTTAAAAGAAATAATATTACAGTTTTATGCTTTGATTAAAAATTTTAGAGTACATAATTAACCTCACAATATTTATAAAGGATAAATGCGAGAAGAATTCAACTAGCCGAAAGAGACAAAGGAGTACGCATCGTGGTGGAGCTATGCCTTTCATTCAACATGCTTTGAGGACAGCCAAGGTAAATTTAATGAGTTTAAAGTGAGTTAATTAAAATGTTATCTTGAATAATTGTTAATTTGGGAGATTTTTTTAAATTGCAGGAGGGTAATCCTTTGTCTTTCATAGACAATTGGGCAGCTATGTATCAAGATTCAAATAGCAATTGGGTTAGTGATGCTGCACGTGATAAATATGTAAGTATTGTTATCAATTTTGTTAAAGTCGTATTAGTTTTGGGAAAATAATTACTATTTAAATATATAAGTAAATAACATATTTATTTTTGTTTTTATATTTTATTTTTGTAGGATCGACTGAAAAATAAGAGAGAAGAGCATAAGGAGAAACTAACCCTGGAGGCACCAGAGGGTACTCCACCAGAATCTGTACAAGTTACTGCGCGTGATGAGATTCCAATCATGGCTGAAGAGTGTGGAAGGAAGGGAAAAAGAGTTCGTGGTTTAGGCTCGTTTCCTCGCATGGAGCTTCCAACTGTTACATCTTCAACAGCTGTGAGTTCTGAGATGAACGTAATGCAAGATAAAGTGAAGAAGCTTGAATCAACTGTGGACACTATGCGGTCACAAAATGCACAGCTAATGACAATGTTGAAGAAGTTCATGATGAATAGCCAAGGTTGCTTTGCTGATACAGAAAACATTGACATGAATATCGTAGTACCCAACAGTGAAGAAGATGATGTCTTTGGAAGAGATGAAGACGGTGTCCAAAACAATGGAGATAATTCTGAAACAGAGGATTTGGAGGAAGATTTGTGATTCATAGTTATTTTTAGTAATTTTTGGATTAGGATTTAGCTAGTCTAGCTTGGCAAACAATTTTTCTTTTTATTAGCTATTATTATTTTTGGGTAGAATTTTGTAAACTCTATTTGATTTATGATTTAATAAATCTTTTATTATTATTAATAAATTAATTTTTTAAATATTCAAATTATTTTGAAATTTTTAAATAAATAATTATTAAATGAGACAAACAATCCAGCCTCATTTAAAGTCATTTGCAACAAACAATGATTCTTTTGCATATGTTGCAAATAATTATATGCAACATTATATGCGATCTTGCCTATTATTTTTTTCAACAAATATTTAATCTTGCATTTTATATTTTCGACAACTATGCTAATTTGACATATCTTTATAAAGATATTGGTGACAATCCAGAGTTGTCGTAAAAAGACTAAATTTCTCGCTTAATTAAATATGCGACACATTTGGGTTGTCGCAACCAGTTGTCGCGTAATGTGTTTTACTGATTGTCAAAAGCGACGAAATAACAGGGTTGTCGTTTTTTCAATATGCAACGCAATAAGTTCCTCGACGAAATTATAGGAGACAAATAAGAAGCCTCACATATAATTTTCTACAACAAATGCATATGTGTCACATATTAATATATGCAACAAAAATGAAACCTCGCAGTTACTTTTTGCAACAAAAAAAAGTCCCGCATATAAATTTTTGATCAAATATATAAGCCTTGCATACGGAATATGCAACGTAAACGAGGACTCGTATATTAGAAATTGTAACAAACATAAAGTCTCGCTTATAGCATTCTGTAACGCACTCACTTGTCTTGCAATATGTCATACGCGAGGAACGAATTGCGTCGCTTATTGAAAATGCAACAAACATCCAAGCCCTGCATATGGAATATGCGACGTAAACGAAGTCTCATATATTAAAAATAGCAACAAATATAAAGTCTCGCATATAGTTTTTAGTAACACACTTGTGTGTCTCACAATTTGTTATATGCGAGGAACCAAATGCGTCGCATATTGAAAAAGCGACAACCGTGTAATTTCGTCGCTTTTGACAATCAGTAAAACACATAAGGCGACAACTGGTTGCGACAACCCAAAGTCGTCACATTTTTAATTCAGCGAGAAATTTAGACTTTTTACGACAACTTTTGGTTGTCGCCGATGACGTTTTCTCTTGTAGTGGCTACAGCCCACCCTAAATTATGAAAAAACAATAATTTATAACTTAATTTAGTTTAAAATATTAAATATTAAAAAGTAGCTCATCCCAAATTTGTAAACTTCGCCCATATGTTTTTTTTTTTGGTCATGTATTTGTAATATGTTATTTCTTTGCTTGAAGTATTTGATTGTATTTTATATTCTATTATGCTTTAAGAGGCATAGTCACATAAAAAGCTTGCTTTTTTTTAGATAAATTAGGTCAGAAAAAGAGTTAGCTGAGAATTATGATATAAATTCAATAATTAAAGATGTTCGCTTCTATTCAAGAGCGCATAGTACAATAATGATGTGGCGCCTATTAACTTTGATAAATTTATATGGCAAACCCTAGCCTCTCCCTAACAGCGTTCTCTCTTGCGCTGATCCTAGTGCTGCTCCTATGCGGCGACGAACTCGACGGCTCCGGCCACTCAATTGTTGGACCTCTCGGTCTGCCCCTACCTCTTGACTCAAATCATGGTATTGTTGATCCTGCAATGGTTGGACCGCCCCCTTGGGCTGGGTCCTTTCCTTCTCATCCTCTCCGGACACGGCGGGATTTCGTCACCTCTTCCACACCTTGGTGGTGCCCAGATCTTAATCTGAGTCCAGGGAGACTGCACCGGTATCCCTGGGATAGTGGTGCCATTAAGTCACCGGATTTTGAAGGGTTCGATTCGAAGAATGGCATCACAGATGGTGGCGCTGTGCTACTGGTACGGGTGACACAATCGCCGGTGTCACGAAGCTGAGCTTGGCGGCGACGCTAGTGGTCAGCGACGAGTTTATGTGGGCTCGGGAGCGCGGCTGGAACTGGGTGTCCAGATCATTTTGGGCTCAAATCCGAGCTCTGCTCTCGGTGACTCCGATGAGGAAGGCGGCGAGGTTGCCTTGGATTTTCTCCTGGCTGGGTTCCCGGTCGACGTCAATCCCGATGACGGCTAACTCGGGATGGCTCCTAGGGTTTGTCTTTGGTGGACCTTTTGGGCTGCTGGTTGGGCCTTGTGCCTTGAAGATGGATGTTGGACCTGGATCATATGGGTCCAAAATGACTAGTGGGTTTCTCTACCCATGTTTTAGCTAGTTTTTGTTTAATTAGCCTATTACTATGCAGTACTAGTTCATAGTTGAATAGGCTTACTTGGAATAAATGAGCAAGACATGTCGAATGAGTAGACCTATCCTATGTACTACCGTGTTATCTTCACAACTCTCTGTCTGTCTATAGATGGCAGCGGGAGGGTATGTAATGGCTGCTCTGGCCTGACCTTTTATTAATGAAAATCTCTATGATGATGTTTATTCAAAAAAAAAAAAAAAAAGAGCGCATAGTACAATTTGAGTAGGTATGTTATTTTATTTTAGACTTTTGTTATCGAATTTCTATCAAATGTTATAATGTTGATTTTTTTGGATCAGTTAGATATTTGATTATTTGATATGCATTTAATATATGATGTGGTCTAAATTAAGAAAAGAATAAAAAAAATTTACTTGTAAAACTTAAACAAATATAAAATAAAAGCATTAGTAGACTTTTATTAAATTTTTTTTTTTAGCCCACCCCATTCTAAAATCTTATCTCCGCCATTGCATCTATAAGTGACACTGATGGGAATGGCACCATGGTAATCCCTCCTTCCAATCAAACAATCCTGGATATTGTCGAGAACAACAATGGTTCAGCACTAAGCAGATTGCCTTTTCATAGCCTTGGTTCATATGATTATGACAACTATGGCGGGACACTCCAGGCACCGGTAATGTTTTAGCCCACAAGCCTAAATAATCCTCTTTTTCAATACTTGTCTTCCAGGATTTTCTGAACTTTTTATACAAATTTTTTAAAATTTTTTTTTTAAAAAAAGGGGTTTAGAACTCAGTCTAGCTGGGAGGCTCAGCTCCACACCCTATAAATTAATTCTTGTTTCAAGCACATGATGATTCCCACCTTAGTCGGTCATTTTTACTTAGAGTTGGCTCTGATCATGCTGTCACCAGCAATAGCGTGCCAGGCCATGTGGTAAGGGTCGGACAAAACTGAAAACCGTATTTGATCGGTTGCACTTCAAATTTTTTTTTTTCACTGCAATTGCTACATATTTGCCTTCTATTTTTTTGTTGAACTGATCACAAATATATACATAATCCTAGAGTACTTATCATTAGTGTTTGCAGGTCCATTATGTTTCAAGTTCCAATACAAGTTCTCAGAATTTGTCTTTGAACATCCTGCAGAGGCTGAATATAATTATAGATGTTGCATCGGCATTGGAATACCTTCATCATGGTTATGTGATGTAGGACGAGATTTTAGCTAATTTCAACCAAAAAACTCGAAAAAAAAAGAAGTGTCTTCATATTAAGAAGAATAATTTGAATATTGGAAATTGGTATTCAAATAGGCTTCTTAATGATGGAATTAATCATAAATTACTCTTTTGGATATATCGGGATTCTCGAGCAAAATCTTGATTGGGATTCTAAGCGTAATATTCTTTAGGACTAAATACTCGTTACTCCTCATACTTTTGCATGAAAAACAGTTTAGTCCAAAATTTTAAAATTAAACAGTTTAATCCTTATTCTTTCTAATTCTCACACAACAGGTCCTAAAATGACTATTATACCCCTCACTTTTTATTTTTTTATTTTTCTCTCTTTTTATTTTTTATTTTTTCTGTCTCTCTCTCTCTCTATACACACACACACACACACACACACACACACACACATACACACACACACAGTGTGTGTGTGTGTGTGTGTGTGTGTGTATATATATATATATATGTAGAGAGAGAGAGAGAGAGAGAGAGAGAGAGAGAGAGAGAGAGAGAGAGAGAGAGAGAGAGAGAGAGAGAGAGAGAGAGAGAGAAAGAGAGAAAAAAAAATAAAAAAAGTGAGGGGTATAATAGTCATTTTAGGACATGTTGTGTGAGAATTAGAAAGAATAAGGACTAAACTGTTTAATTTAAAAAAATTGGACTAAACAGTTTTTCATGCAAAAGTATGAGGAGTAACGAGTATTTAATCCTATTCTTTAGTATCTAGGATTTTATTTTCGATTTTTATTTAATCAGGTTTAATTAGGTTTCCTAGTTTTAGTCTACAATAAATTCTTCTTTATGTTTTCTAGTTGTATTAGGTTTATGCTATGTGCCCTATATAAGGCACCTCTTAGATTGTAATTTTGATTCAAGTTATCAATAAAAAACCATATATTAGAGAAGTTTCTCTGTGTTTCTTACGGTTGTGCCCGTAATTGCTAGTGGATTCTAGCTCATCTCATATGGCTTTCGACGTTTGACGGAGCCTCTTACTATCGTGTTCACGCTTCCCGCATCATTTGGTATTAGAGCGGGTATCGCCCGCTCCTTAGCAGACGACGATCCAAGGGAGAAGTTCACTACCGCCAACCTCAACGACGCTGGTCGTAGAGTATCTATCAAAGAAAGTTTCGTTGAAGAGGAACATACCAAGGGATTTGGCCTAGGACGACCTCATCAATCCAAAAAAAGAAAAAAAGAAACATGGAACGTTGGATATTCACAACGCCGGATTACGACGACTTCCGAACAACATGTATCATCAAAGACAAGGTATGCTCGGTAATACTTAACTGTGGTCTACGAGAGAACTTTGTAGCAAACAAAGTTGTGGATTATTTTCAATTACCGACAGTGAAGCTAAGAGATCCATACTGGATTCCATTTGGAGAGGATGAATATGCACAAGTAACAGAGGTTTGTAAAGTTCCTGTCTCTATGGGAAAATTTTATAAAGAAGAGATTACTTGTCATGTGATTGACATGGACGACACTAATGTGCTTTTTGGAAGACCATGGCATGAAAGCGTCAAATGTGGTTATTGCAAAGACAACACATATTTATTTAGGTAGGAGTCGCACAAAATTAAAATCAAGCCTAGAAGGAAGAACATCAAGAATGACCATCCTGAGGTGTGTGAAAAGGAACATGAAGAAGCAACTTTGAAGATTGAAGAGAAACTCATTAAGGATAAGGAAGCTGATTCATTCATCACATCGATATCCATGTCATGCATGCCTAATTGTGTTCAAGATCAACCCAAGGAGAAGTCATTGCCCATTCCTTTTCAAGTGGAGGAGTTCAAGTTTCAAGATGCTTATTCTAAACTTGTCTACGGTATTGGATTTATGGTGATACCTTTTAATTTCGAGAATATTGAAGTTGATGGCTTATCATGTTTTATTCCTACTAATGATCGAGCTGCATACAAGAGGAACTCGAGGTCGAGTTCTTTTCAAGTGGAGGAGACTGATGTAGGACGAGATTTTAGCCAATTTCAACCAAAAATCTCGAAAAGAAAGAAGTGTCTTCACATTAAGAAGAAGAATTTGAATATTGGAAATTGGTATTCAAATAGGCTTCTTAATGATGGAATTAATCATAAATTACTCTTTTGGATATATCGGGATTCTCGAGCAAAATCTTGATTGGGATTCCAAGCGTAATATTCTTTAGTATCTAGGATTTTATTTTCGATTTTTATTTAATCAGGTTTAATTAGGTTTCCTAGTTTTAGTCTACAATAAATTCTTCTTTATGTTTTCTAGTTGTATTAGGTTTATGCTATGTGCCCTATATAAGGCACCTCTTAGATTGTAATTTTGATTCAAGTTATCAATAAAAAACCAAATATTAGAGAAGTTTCTCTGTGTTTCTTACGGTTGTGCCCGTAATTGCTAGTGGATTCTAGCTCATCTCATATGGCTTTCGACGCTTGACGGTGCCTCTTACTATCGTGTTCATGCTTCCCGCATCATTATGAAATACCTATTATCCGTTGTGATGTGAAGCCCGGAAATATCTTACTAGATGATGAAATGGTTGCACACGTTGCAGATTTTGGTATTGCTAAACTCTTAGGTGGAGGAGATTGTATTACCCACACAATGACCCTAGCCACAGTTGGGTATATGGCTCCAGGTTATGAACTGTTGCTAGTCTATCTTCAACTTTATATATGTTGTTTTTAATTTTGAATAAGGTTAATCTTTCAACAATATCTCAAAACTTCGATATATAACTCGCAGAGTATGGAATAGTTGGAATAGTTTCCAGAAGAGGAGATTGGCACAGTTTTGGCATTGTAGTGATGGAAACATTCACAAGAAGGAAGCCAACAGATACGATGTTTGTTGGGGAAATGAGTTTGAAGCAGTGGGTTGCAAATTCACTTCCAGATGTACTTGAAGTAGTGGATGCCAACTTACTTGGTACAAGTAAAGACGGTGACTTTATGAGCCAGAGGGATTGTTTATCTTCTATTATGAGATTAGCTCTAGCTTGTTCTGCAGACTCACCAGAGGATAGGATCAATATGCAAGATGCTCTGGCAACACTAAACAAAATCAAAATAAAGTATTTGAAGGACACAGCAGGAGGGGTGGTTTTAAATTGTCCTGTTGTTCAGCACCCCATTAGTTAATGGAGTCAATAGCATATTTCAAAATCTTTGGTTCAATACCTATCTGATTCTACTGTATGATGTTTCACTCTACCACTTGGGTAATAAGTTGGCATAGACTAGTAAAACAGTAATTCCATCTAGCTATTCAGCTTTGTATTGTGTTCCGCTTTGGTTAGTGGAACCTGCGATAGAGAATACCCTTTTTCATTCCGTGGCTGCACCGTACCCAATGAGTTTTAGATACCCTTATTTGTATCATTTGATGCAAAAGATACAGAAAAAAAATCTGTATTCTATGAGCCTTTTGCTAGTAGTGTTCTTTGCTTTAGTAACATTTGGTTTGCTTTTGTACTTGAACTAGCTGCCTCAAATCAACCATGCATATGCTACTATTATCATCTATCTTCTACTTTAGAATTCTAGGGTAAGCAGATTAAAGACTGAATATGTTTAGCAATACTTTTTGGCCAGAAAAACATTATAATACCATGAAGAAATAAACAGGAATTCAAAACTTACTTGGTACCAGAGGATCAAACGAGCAACTTCTCCTTCTTTGCCTCTTGGCGCTGCAAGCAGCCTTCCTATTCCTGGGTTCTCTCTGATATGCCTATCAATTAAAAAACCAGAAATCCATATCCACTTTTTACACAACGAAAAAAAAAAAATTTGTTGTGTGATAAAGGAAAATGAATCATACAACACGTTTAAAAAACTTACGTCGTATAAAGCTATTAAAATTCAGAAGTTTTTAGCTAGAAGGTCATTACACAACACTTACGAGAATGGTTTGTTGTGTGAATGAAAAAAAATGAGCGGCAGATTTCCCTCCTACCTCGACTCAAATTCGGCTCCAAATTTGTACTACATTGCACAATAGTATAGTTATATATGTTGTGTGAGTATAGCTTTGCAAAATGTCATACAACAGTTTTTATTTTTGTGTTGTATGATTAAGGAATATATATTGGGAGGTTTGGATGTCCCTCCAAATGCCCTCAAAACCTACAAATTTTGATTAACATATATGTCATGATTGTAAGCTCCTACAACATAAACTACTTATTTGTGTTGTCTGAATGAGAAATTTCTATCCTAGCGCCAAAACTGAAACTTTGATTGCACATAGCGGGAACTTTCCCTCCTTACAGTTCTCAGCTCAAATTTAATGTGTGCAGAATCAGACAACGTAGCTTCATTTATGTGTTGTCTGACTCATGAATACAAAATAAAAAGACCCAAATGCCCGAGTTTTTGACAACTTAACTTGGTTACAGCTAGCAACTTTTGTCTTCCACTTCATTTATTTCCAACACTCGAACAAAACACCAGAAAACACAATTTCTTCATCAGTCTTATTCTCTCCCCGAAACACAAGTCATCACCCAAAAAGCCATCCCTTCTCTACTTGAGATTAGAGAAGGAGGATTCTGCAAATTGAGAAAAAGGATGAGGTTCTTCAATCTATTGAAGATTAAGGTTTACAACGTCGATTTTGGAATTTGTGGGCTACTCGATCTAAAGGTTTAAGAGCTATTCGATTTGGGGTTTCACGGGCACTCGATTTGGGGATTTGTGGGCTACTCGATTTAAGGGTTTCACGGCTGCTCGATTGGGGGGTTTCACTAAGTTCTTCTCTCTTTCTCTGTGCTTTGATTCGACACAAGCTAGAAGGAGAAGCAATCATAGTTCATGTTCATACTCGCTCCTTTGAGTATCGGTTTTGGGATCGGCAACCTAGACAGACAAGCAACCGCAAACCCTTTCTATCTGTTAGGCGATGACGATAACGATGACTTAATTCAACTTGCTGCTATGGTGGTGGTTTCTGCTGCCACCCAGCCCAAGAAGGGTGTCCCAGCCCAAGCCATTTTCAACGTGCTACGTGCTAAGTCTGCCAAGCTCCCCTCCAAGCCTCTCTCTCCTGCTAAACCTGGTAATTATTCATTCATTTCTTGGCTTTTCTTGTTATGGAATACACTTTTGACTATTAATTAGCTTTGGTAACTCTATTAGAATTCTTAGAACTGAAATAGATTAAGGTTCAAATACTGCACACCATGTTTGAGAAACCATAGATTAAGGTAACTCTCTCTGATATGCCTATCAATTAAAAAACCAGAAATCCAGATCAAAGTTTGAGAACCACAAGAGAGAATCTTTCAAACTAGGCCGAAAGCAAACCCACTAAAGACAATCATCAAATCAGCTAGCACCCTAGCACGAACAACCTGACTTGCTTTGTTTGCATGTTATAAACGCCTACGAAAATTTTGTTTTAAACTTTTGACTGTGTCGATTTCAATGAGAAAACATCATGTATAGAAAATTACATATAAGTGTCATTTTAAAACTTATATTAGTCATAAGGCCACCTATATTTTTTTGGGACCGTGACCACTTACCCAATTTTAGACTCAAAATTGCCTACTTACTCCACTAAGAGTTTTTTAACCTCATCTACCCAATCCAACAGTGTGTGACAGTATTGCCCTCATACACTCTCTCTCTCTCTCGACTCCCCTTCTCCTCCCAGACTCTATCTCTCTCTCTCTCTCTTCCTCTCCTGTCCTTGTTCACGCCGGCATCGATGCCGCACCGGATTTCCGCCTCCTCATCCAACGTAGACGTTCGGCGAGCTCCCTCTCCCATCCTTGATCACGCCGGCATCGATGCCGCACCGGATCTCCGCCTCCTCATCCAACGCATACGTTCGTTCGACTGCCTCTCTCTCTCTTCCTTGTTCACGCCGGCGTCGATGCCGTACCGGATCTCCGCCTCCTCATCCAACGCAGACGTTTGGCGAGCGGGTTAGTCATCTTCCTCATCCTGATCGTCGACGCGATCGTCTGAATCTAGCAGGAGAGCAACGCCGAGAAATTGCCGGAGGCCTTGAAGGAGATTCAGTCACAGCAGCGACGGTAGGGACGGGAAAAAGATGAAAAATTAGGGGGCCAATGAGCTCGTTCCCGGCGATATTGTGGAGCTCGTTTCTGGGCCTTCGTTGTTGGTCATGCTGGTGTCGCCGGAGGAGTGATATGGATTACTCCGGTTGCTTCATTTTTTTTTTTTTTTTTTTAAGTATTGTTGTTCAGTTCTTTTTTTTTGCAAGGAATAGCATCTTTTTTTCTTTTTTTTTGAATGTCTATTGGATTGGAGGCCAATGATCTACTATCTGTTCAACAATGTGAGTAATCTGACATTGCAATGTAACTGTGGGGTTTGTTTGATGGTCTACTGGGGGGCAGTAGACACATTATTGGCCCCCAGTAGACTTTGAAATGAGGGACAAGGATCACTATAGTGTGGTGTTTTGATAAGTTACATGTTGTTTTCTGTGTATTAAAGTCAAATTATCTGTGAATCCTACAAAATGGTGCATTTTTGGTGGTCTATTGGGGGGCAGTAGAGACATTGGACTTTGTATTGGAGGCCAATGATCTACTATCTGTTCAACAATGCAATAATATGATTCTTGGGGGGCAATAATATGCATATTAATTGATCAATTGTGCCTGTAGTGTATTCATTTTGATTTTGGGAGATTATACAATTCACTGAGAGGGCAATAATATGAGTATTGGGGGACAATAATATGATTTCGGTCACCGGTCGCCGGATTCCAGTAACCGGTCGCCGGATTCCGGTCACCGGAGTCCGGCAAGGTATCCGACGACTTCTCTCTCTAAGTGAGAAAGAAGGAGAGGGCAAAAAAGTCACAAAAATAAATAAAAAGAATAAAAAAAAGAATTAATTGGGTAATAGGGAAATAATCTCTTAGAGTGTTTTGGGTAAATGGGGTTAAAAAACTCTTAGTGGAGCAAGTGGGCAATTTTTAAGCTGAAATTGGATAAATGATCATTTCCCCTATTTTTTTTTACAAATAAAGCCACCTGCATCCATAAATTATTTCATTCTTGACGATTTTACCCTTCTACCTAAGGCCACCTCCAACCCACTTGGACAAAGTGCTAAAGGGGCAATTTTTAGCCCAATTCGACTCCAACCCATGATGTTAAGGGCCAAAGTGCCAAATATGAGGGCTATAGGTGAGGTTAAAGGGCTA
The DNA here is from genome assembly GCF_958449725.1 of Rosa rugosa. Lineage (NCBI taxonomy): Eukaryota > Viridiplantae > Streptophyta > Magnoliopsida > Rosales > Rosaceae > Rosa > Rosa rugosa. Next base: position 44,413,656 of record NC_084821.1, read on the forward strand.
AAAATAGCTCTAAGAATGTCCCTTTGGCCCTTTGAAAAAATTGGATAAGAATCATATGACCCACTTCTAGTAGTGGAAGCTGACAAAAGCATGACGTCAACAACTAGCCGTTGGGATTTTTTTATTATTATTATTTTTTAAATAGTCGTTGGTTAGGTTTGGTTTTTTTTTTTAAATTTTTTTTTTTTATAGCCGTTGGTTTGGTTTGGTTTTGTTTTTTTTTTAGCCGTTGGTTTGGTTTTGTTTGTTTTTAGCCGTTGGTTTGGTTTTTTAAAAAAAAAAAAAAAAAAAAAACTTTTACACTATATATACATATGACTTCAACCTTCTTTTTCACATCTTCCTTCTACTTCCTCATATATATCTCTCTATTCTAAATCTTTCATTTTCTCCCTATTCTTAATCTCTCATTTATTTTACTTTTATCGAAAATGGCTAGTTCGTCGAAAACAAGTGTTTGCATTTTCTTACTTTGTTGTGTTCATTTTTAAATGCTTTTGTCATGAATAAAATAAATATTAAAAATATGATTCCAGTTTTATTCCATTTCAAAATTAGCTAAAGATATTTTTAATTATCTTTAAAAAAAAATACAACCGAAAAAATATTTTTTATCATAAAAATTATTTCAATTACTATAAGTCAATTGACTTTAAAAAATAAGAACATATATATATATGACTAACATATCCAAAATGTTAAAATATATTTTAGGGCTATAATTTAGCCTTGACGGGTTGGAGACGGTTGATGTCAGATCAATGAATAGTACAGAATTCAGGGCTAAAATTTAGCCTCAGGGCTATTTTTAGCCCTTTGGGTTGGAGATGGCCTAATAAGCCCAATTCCATCCTTATGAACGATCTGTAATCGCTCTCTCTCTCTCTCTATCTCTCTCTCTCTCTCTCTCTCTCTATCGTCGATAACAGGTCTCCACGTCCTGGTCTCCGCCTCCGATTCCGGCGACCACCTGCACGGTGCTCTCCCTATCTCTCATCTCTCCTTCCCTCCCTCCCTCTCCCTCTCTCTCCTCGATCACAGTTCTTCGCATCTCGGTCTCCGCCTCCAATTTCTGATAGCACTGGCACGGTGCTCTATCTCCTCGATCACATACAAATCTTCATGACTCTGGTTCACTCTAATTCCACCGCCTTATTTCAGTTGATGATCAGGAGGATCCAGCTCCGACGACCGGAATTGGATTGGGGAATTTGAACAATTCAGCCGAAAGGACCCCGCTCTACCATTTTTTGTTCGATCTGATGCTCTTCGATCTTCGTCAAGTTCAAATCTATGAGATTTTGTGCAATTTTTTTATATGAATTCCCCTGAATTTTAGGTTGTGCAGAAGACGACGGCGACGAACAAGCTCCGATTGGAGATACCTTACTAGAGGCGAACTCAGATCTCTCTAATTCCCTACTCTACTCATGTCTCTCCTATCAGAAAGTTGCAAGAGGTCCTTGCACTCAATTCCGGTGTGCACTTGTGCTCGGAAGAAGCGAGATTGTTGGAGAAGGAGACTGACAGTGAAAGACGACGGTAACAAAGCACCAATTTCAGAATTACAATTTCAGTAGACGTTTGATTTGTGCATTTGTTCTCTTAATAGCTCTAGAAGTACTAGTTAATTTTGTGATTTTGATTAATTAGTTTCTTAAGTTCGACGATGAGGTGGAACAGAGCTATCAGATACTATTTAAAATCATGTTGAGCAATTGAGAGTTTGTAATATGATGCTGCTTCATTAATCTACAAATACAGCACCATTTAAAATCATGTTGAGCAATTGAGAGTTTGTAATATATATGATGCTACTGTAAACTTAATTTAGGGTTTTGTCAGACTTCTTATATGTTGTGAATGAAATTGGATCTTAATTTTATGCCTCATTGTTCAATTTTGATGCTATTGTATTTATGTTTGTTTTAATTTGTCAGTTTGATATTTGGATTCAAATTTTGAGCCCAAGACATGGCGTAATCAAAGAATACACCTTGAACATATGATGTTGTTATTTTCTTAATTAGTTAGTAGGTGTTGTGGAGTGGCATGTGAATATCTATTGACCGGCTGCTTTTGGTCTTGGACGATTTGGCAAAATATGTGCCTAGTTGGCGTTGTGTTTGGTTGAAATAGGACTGTTGTGATTCAAGCATTTGACATTGTAAATTGTTTTGATGTTTTGGAGTAGCTTTTGTACTGGTAGGTAATAGTTTTGAAGTAGCTTTTGTACTGGTAGGTAATAGTTTTGGAGTAGCTTTAGCAATAGCTTTTGTATTGGTAGGTACTAGTTTTCTCAGACGTTGGGAGTAACTTTGCTAGTCTATGGTAATAGTTTTCTCAGTCTTTGGGAGTAATTTTTGCTCTGTTTGGTAGTAGCTTTTGGTGCTGGTGAGGGTATTTTTTTGTGTTGATTATGGTAGCTTTTGTTGTTGGTGATAGCAGCAATCTGATGTTTGTGACAGTAGCTTTTGTTGTTGGTTATAGTAGCTTTTGGTGTTGGTGACAGTAATTTTTCGTATTGGTAAGAATAGCTTTTGTTGTTAATGATCATAACTTTTGTTGTTGGTGTCAGTAGCTTTTGTAACTTCGCCGGAGACCTCACTGGAGTAACTTTTGTTGTTGGGGAGAGTAGTTTTTGTTGTTAGTGACAGTAGCTTTTATTACCTCACTAGAGTAGCTTTTGTTATCGGTGAGAGTAGCTTTTGGTGTTTGTGACCGTAGCTTTTGTTACCTCGTTGGAGATCTCACCGAAGTAGTTTTTAATGTTGGTGACAGTAACTTTTGTTGGTAAGGATAATAGCTTTTGTTGGTGGGGATAGTAACTTTTGGTTTTGAGGAGCGTAACTTTTGTTGGTGACAATAGCTTTTGTTACTAGTGACAGTAGCTTTTATGAATAGCTTTTGTTACTGGTGACAGTAGCTTTTGTGACCTCGCCGGAGGTCGTCGGAAATCTCATCAGAGTAGTTTTTGTAGCTAGTGACAGTAACTTTTGGTGTTAGTGATGGTAGTTTTTATGGTTGCCGGAGTTCTTCTGAAGTCACCAGAGACCTTGCCAAAGGTCGACTGGAGATCCTCGTCGGAGGTCGGCCGAAGACTTCGTCAGAGAGGAGAGAGAAAATAATTGTTGACTTTTCACTCTAGTGGCATTTACGTAAATATGTTGGTTTTTATATCTAAAATTTAACACATTTTTTAATCTAGTGGCCTTATAAGGGAAAAAAATAGTTAGCGACCCTATGACTAAAAAAACATTCAAAAATGACTTTATATGTAATATTATTGAAAGGATGAGAACGTTGTAGTTTTCTTCTCATCTACTTCCTTAATTTTATGCTTCTTGTGTTTTTTTTTTTTACCATAATAACCTTGTTAGATAATTTTATTATTCTAAAAAGTATTGTGGGCATTTTAAAATTTTGTGATGCTTTCTGGGTTGAAACTTGCTTCTGACCTGAATATCAGAAAGCTTGAAGTAGAATCTGACTCAGCTATCTTTGTTAAGTTGTTGATTGATGGTTGTCCTATATCTCATCCTTTAGGCAACATTATCAACGGTTGTAGGCATCTAATCAATGGTTTTGAAGACGTTAGGATCCGGCATATTTTCAGAGAATGGAACTATACTGCAGATGCTCTTGCTAAGGGAAGTCTCAGCCATGACTATGGTATTGTGATTTTTGACACCCCTCCCCCTCATGTTGCTAGTGCTTTCACTGATGATCTTTGCAATCTCCCAAGAGCTAGGAGAGTTAGAACAGGGCCTGAGGGCTATTTTTCTGCTTTTCTTTTTGTTTCAGGCCTCCTTTGTAACAAAAAAAAAAAAAAAAAAAAATTGGTGATGCTTTCGACTCCAAACTTTGACTTCCCTTTGTCTCTACTACTATAAAGGGAAGTCAAAATTTGGTGTCAAAGACTTCACTAAATTTTGATTTGCCATAAATGCTCTTTACAATAAAAATAAAAACTCATCATAAAATAATCTGAAATGGTTATTATGGTAATCTACAAAAACACAAAAAATATAAATTGAAGAAGTGGGTGAGAATAAAACTTTCACATTCTCTTCTTTTCAACAATAAACACGTGCATTTGTTTCGGGGAGTAACTTGGGAGATTCTAGTTCCCAAAACGGTTGGAGGCGTTTGTGGGGTTTGAAACTCCCTAATAAAATTAGGGCCCGTTTAGATAGAGGGATTTGGGAGTGTGGATTTGGATTTGGAACCCTCGAATCCAAATTTGTCTGTTTGGCTGTCTTCTGTAGCGGATATTTGGATTTTTTCAAAATCAGCCTAGAGATTTCAGATAGCAAAAGTTGATGATTTGAAATAACTAGGGGACCCTAGTTATTTCAAATCACCAGGCCTTGGACTCGTTGAAAAAAACAGATCGTGCCTCTCTCTAGCTCTCTTATGCGGTCCTCCTTCTCTCATATCTCTCTCTCTACATGCTCCGGCTCTACCTCTGTAGCTTCTTTTGCATCGCCGACGACTCCGGCGACCGTGCCCGAGCTTTCCGGCGCCGACTTCATCCCGATCTACTCTCTCTCTGTCTCTCTCTTTGCGTTTCGGCTCAGCCTCCGTAGATTCTTCTGCATTGCCGACCACTCGTTGACTCCGACGACGGTGGCTCTCCATCGACGACTTCATCCCCTCCGAGTCAAGTTGCAGGTTGCTCTGAAGGCCTTTGGACCAAGTCAACCATGAGTTGGATGCTGTTCTAATACTGCAAAATCTAAATCTTCAATTTTAAATCTTTACATTTTTTTCAATCCAAACAGTAAGATTTAAAATACACATATTTCAATTCTGCAGATTTTAAATACAACATATTTGAAATTCAAATCCAAATCAAAATTCTGATTCCAACGGGGCCTTAAAGTTTTTTCTGTGGAGAGATTGTAATGGGTATCTAACTTGTGCAGTTGCGTTGAGGAAAAGAGAAGAATTAGTGATAATAGGTGGTGTCCGGGGTGTGGGTATAGAGGAATCTGTGATTCATGCTTTATGGGATTGTCATTTAGCTCGTAAAGTGTGGAAACACACTTTCTTAGTCAATGTGTGTAAGGTGTGGAAGGAGATGAATTTCTTTGATCTATTCTTACATGTGGGGTAGGTGGCTAGGGACAATGATTTGGAATGGTTTGGAGTGGTGGCTTGGCAGCTTTGGTATGAGAGAAACAATAAGGTATATGTAAATATTGAAATTTCTCCAAAATTGTCAAAATTATCTGTAATTTTAAAGTACCGAAACAAAATTCATATGTTATATCATTTTCATCAGGAGTTTTCCGAAATTTTCTGTTCATTTCGGCAAAATTATTAATTTTTGAAATATCTACACACAAAATATATATTTATTATTTAAAAATTTACACCGAATTTTTTTTCAAAATTTCTCCCAAATTTCTATGAAATATTGTATGACACTGACAATGAGTTTTTACTTTACACTTTCATAGAAAAAATATGAAAATTTTGATTTTATTTGCAATGAAGTTGAATATAACAAAAGGTACTAGTTAATTACTTATCCATATTAAATATCACATTCACATTATCAATTTATAGTCATAGTTAGTAAAAATATGGACGTGTATAGTAAGCGAAGAATATATATATGTGTATTATTCAAACATTTATCAAATAGTTTATAGTTCGTTAAAAAATTTGGTAAAATATTTTTAATTAATTAAAGAATTAATTTTTAAAATTAAAATTAAAAATATTAATTTGTATTCATTTTTGTTCAATAATATGTATAAAATACAAAAAAAAAATGTAAAAATAGTGTATAGTACGTGTATAATATTTTTGATTTTAAAAGTACAGAAAATTTAACGAGTCTTTTTCAAAAATACAAACTATGGAAGTATTTTTGAAAAAGCCCTACCTGTTTTATTTACATATAATATGAAAAATTACTAACTACATTTACAAAACATTTATAATTATATATATTTGAAAATATTAGTTTAGCAACCTACTACAGTACTAGTTAATTACTAGTCTATATTAAATAATTAAATATTACAAAGTATTATAAATGTACAATTTTAGAAATGCTACATTGTAAATAGGTTTATTATAAGTTAGTTTAGCCTATGTAAAAGTTTTATTCAAAAATATTATTTTATAAATGTAATTTATGTGATTTATTTATTTTTAATTAAAATTTTTATCGAAATAAAAAAAATTTTCTAAAATTTTCTTAAATTTAAAATACCGAAATTGAAACCAACTGAAATTTAAATCCTTGGTACATGATAATTTGGCTGTGGGGGCAGGGAAGTTGGGTGAGAAAGCTTACTGTTGGTGGGAAGGCTATTTAAAGGTTGGAAAGGTAGATGACGTTACATTGGCAGGAGATCATAGTAGGGTGGGGTTGGCTAATTTGAGATTGAAAACGTGGCATAAGCCTAGACAAGGAGTAGGGGCCGGCTACTTTGAGATTGAACAGGTGGCATAAGCCTAGTCAAGGAGACAAGGAGTAATTAAAATAAAATATAGATGGTGCATCGAATTTGGGGCAGGGCGTGTATGGTACTGCAGCTGTATGCCGCAATGAGCTAGGTGACTGCATGTGTTGGTGTACTGCTGTGCCAGGTGTTGGATTTGCATTTTTGCATTGAATTTGGGGCAGGGCGTGTGAGTCCCCATACTTTATTGTTCTTGTGAATGGTTTTCATTTTTGCATTCAAGCTGACTTCTCACGTACACTTCGAGATTGAAGGGGATGCCAAAAACATATTCTTGGCTTTGGATTCTGTCCATGAAGACTTCAGCGCAGATGGAGCATTAGTTGACGAAGCAAAGATATTTTAAGTCATTTTCAGTGTTGTAGTTGAGGTTATATCCTTAGAGAGTATAATAAGGCTGTCCATTGTGTAGTAAGAGTGGTGCTATCTCTATTTTTCCCTACTTACTGGTGGATGATGGCGTCAGATTGGCTTATTCTAATTCTAGTTAAAGAGTCATGTACTTAAGTGATTGTGTAATAAAGTGTGGTACTCTTCTCAACCAATTTGTGGTGTTTTTATGAGGCCACTATATACTTCTTAATGTAGTATTTTGACAATGAATGAATTCTCCTTTTGATTAAAAATAATAATAATAATAATATCACGTGCATTGTACAGATATGAAGCTACTCAAGCTAGTAATAGTAAAGATATGTTTTTTTTTTTTTTTTTGAGAAAAGAAGAAATTCCATTAATCTAAAAGATTACAATGATGGGGATGACATACTCCAACTAGAGAAGAGGACATACTCATACTCCCTACTATAGAACCGGCGATTACAGTTACCATGAGCCGATAGGGCCTCAACTCTAACCACATAAATCGCCATTTCTTCCGGGCTACAACCGATCAACTTTTTCCAGGAGTCCTGATACATCCTTAGAGCCAACCTCAAGAAGAGACTAATCCCCTTCCACACCATATACCAATACCGCCAGTATACGTGCAGGGGCACCTCCCCATTACATTGACAAAAAGAAAATATCGGAATTAAAACCTCTAGTCCCTGGAGATGACACCATAACAATGGCACAACCAATAGGGAAGACCACCAAAACCCTCGCTCAAGCTCAATGGAGGAGGGACTTATTAAAACTAACCAAAAACCAAAACATAAAAACCTAATAAAACAAAGTAGCAGGCTATGTTGAACCACTTCTATCTTCCTCACCATTGACAACAGACCGCCGGCAAACCACCATGAGTGCAGCCAAGTGAGCACGCCCCACCGAAGACACCCAAGCCATGTACTCTGCCACGACCAGCTTGGGATCTCAGGCCACCACCATCCTCTTTGGCTGAACTCATTACCGACCCATTGTGCAAATCCATCCCAAATTGATCTGAAACCAATCTGGCCTCCCATCAATTCGAGAATCCCTTTCAAACACTCGATCCTCCACCCAGCCAGACACCTCAGAAAAGAGACCAGTGCCATATGATCCATGGCCTGCTGCCGCCACGATCTGGTCACTGAACACCTTCCCGTCGCCGATAGCCGAGCACCCTTCACCAACGTCTGCGCCGCTGCTTGAGATAGACGAAAAAGCATACACAGCCAAGAGCACCTAAAACCAAAGAAAAAGAAGAATCCTAAAGCCCCAGGAACCCGTCCGGCAACACCCACCACTCGTTGACGAGGCAGGAAGCCGCCGTCAACGCGGGAGCGCCGCCGGACAGGCCTCACCGCCAGCCTCTGTCTTTCCAACCCTATACCTCTCTCGCCTGTTTTCTCTGAGAAGAAGAGTTAGAAAACTCAAAACTCAAATAGTAAAGATATGTTATCATCCTATTTCTTCCGGATCATTTGGTAATTTTAATAGGAGCCCACAAAAATGAAGCAACAATTTAGTGTCATGCCATCAAATATTCAATTTTGAAAATGCAAATGCAAGTCTATTGTTATCTGACGGAAGCTATTTTTCATCGTTTTTCTCATGGCCCAATTGTTAATAGAGAGAGAATTTCTCTAGAATGTGGGTTTTCCTTTGGATTTTGGGGCTGCTAGTTTATCTGTCCCTCCTTTGGTAGCATGATTCTACTTTTGGGGATTGGAGCGGGTTTCTTCTCCGCGTTGTGCCAACTCAGGATTTTGTCTTGACTGGTCGCACACGATGGTAAAAGGACAGAGTCAGACCTTACATGAGGCCTGTGAGTTGGCCGTCTCAGGCTTAGTGTCTTGTCGAGGCCTACTTTTTTCTTTTTTTCTGAGGGTATTTAAAAAAATTATTAAGTAAATAAAATGTAAGTCACTTACTAGACAATAAGATTGGTTTAGTTGGCAAGTTGCATTCCTTTTTTTATGTTACTCCTAACCAAGGTTCAAATCCTCTTTCAGTTGTGCACTTGTTTTCTTTTTCAATTTTTTTGTAAATATTTTTTTGGCTATTTTTTTTCTTTTCTATAAAAAATGTAGGTCCATTTTCTCAAGCCTAAAAATCTCAAATCCGGGTAAAAAGGAAGAAGATAGTGAATGCTGCAACCTCCGAGACATGACATCTGGGATTTTGCTTTATTTTTTTCTTCCAAGTATGTATTGTGATTCCTCCTCAACATGCATGACTACAAATTTGATCAATGGGAAGAAATAATTAGCTTAACAACAACATAATTTTCTTCCTTGTTACGTCTGATTGGAAATAATGTCCCATATCAGGTCGATTCCGTTTAACATATATTGCTAATGGTTCCTTTGGGGTTAATAGTAAATTCTGGAGAAGGCTTTGGCATGCACGTACACCTACTAAAGTCCGTTCCTTTATGTGGAGAGTTTTAAAAGGCATTCTACCCGCTAAAGTTTCTCTTGCACGACGTGTTACTCTCCCACATATGAACTGTGTTCTATGCAATAGTGCAATTGAGGATGGCATTCATCTTTTTAAAGAATTTGACATTGCTGGTGGTATTTGGTTGGTTAGTAACTTGGGTGTGAATGTGAATAATGTTTCTGGAAGTAGTTTGGAGGAAGAATGGGTCCTTAATGTTATTGAATTATTACATGGAGGTCAATTTGAGACTTTTTGCATGTTCCTGTGGGTCGTATGGACTAAGAGCAAATGCACTCATGAATCAAGGGCAATTGCTAATTTGCTAATCAAATTGGTACTACCAATTCATCACTATTCATCCCAAATTGGCAATTGCCTCTAGCTTACACAATGCACCAATGAAAGACAATTTGCCTGTCAATTCACTATTCACACTTCAAATTTGAATAATTCATTAGTTCAAAATAATGTTAAACTTATAATTTAATTAATTAAATAATAAATAATTAGATTAATTATACAATATTAATTTTAAAAAAAATTAATGAAAAATTTTTAAAAACAAAATAAATTGTGTATCAAGTATAACTATCATTCTCGATAAAAAAATATATATATATATAGATATCGTTATCATTAAAAAAAAAATGTATTTTAGTGTGAGAAAATTGATAATTGAAAGAAATGAAGAGAAGATTGATGGAGGAAGAAGATGGAGAGGTAAAATTTTGGTGTGAGAAATTAAGGTGAGGGAATAGATATTTATAGAATTTTTAAAAATAAATTAGAATTTATTTCACCTTCCGAATTATTTTTTTGGTGAAAAAAAATTACAGTTGTCATTTAATCGTAGCCATTGGATCGAAGGATCCAACGGATAAGATTAAATAATCGTTACACAAAAGTATGGGTCAGAAAAAAGAAAAAGAAAAAAAAAGTCATTGGCAGCAGGCCCAACGTGCTTGTGGAGCCCACCACCACAGTCGGGCAATTCACTGACTGACGATTAGCAAACCAATTGCCTGGGCAAGTGGTCCCCAGGTGCTGCACAGTGAGTGCCTGGGCAATTTTGTCCCGCTGCATGGCCAACAGTGATCCTCCTCTCCAATTGGTCACCCAATTGGCTTCTTGGTGCATTTGCTCTAAGAGAAACAATGTCGTTTGGAAGGGCACGTGCTTTAACGCCTCCAATGCGGCAATGGGCTTCAAAGTTCCTGGTGGACTATCAGAAATGTCTTCCGGTTGAGTTGAACAAGAATCCTAGACCTAAAATGAAATAGGAGCTGCCCCTTCGTGGTCGCCTGAAAATTAATGTGGACGGTAGCTACAGACCAGATTTTGGTGATGGTGGTGCGGGTATTATGGTATGAGATGAGTTTGGTACATGTATTGCAGCGATGGCTCGTTATTTCCCTCATATTCTTTCTGCTATGCACATGGAGCAGAGGCTTGTAGGGCTGGACTTCTTTTGGTTATTCACCAATATTGGGGTGCCATAGACCTACAGAGTGATTGCTCACTTGTGGTGGCTGCGTTACAACAAACTGTAGAAGATCGATTTGAATTAGGGCGCATTTTTGATGATTATAAGTCTTATTTGACATCTTTACACCTGTTTGGCTCCAATTTTGTTGCAGCTGGTCAACAGTCTCTTTTCTGCGCGGGCGTGCCAGCACTGTTCGGGTGCGGTCGTCGGGGGTGTCCCTTGACCTGACTTCTATCAAGCGATTGTAGACGAGGAGAGCACCAACCTCGTCGTGGGATTCTTTATGCCTCGTGGTGAGGACTTTTGCTGAGATTCTTCTTGTTAACACAATCGATACTCGATGTTGTAGATCGAGTAGAGCGAGAACCACTGGGAAGTGTTGAGATCTTGCTAAAGCGTGACTTTAGCTTGGCTGGTTTGCGAGGGCATTACCCTTACTTGGCTGGTTCCGTAACCGTTGTGGTCGCGGTACTACAATCGGCTCCCGAGGAGACTAGGACCGAAGTACGTTGACAGAGGGTTTGGTGGCACTGAAAGTCGGCTTCTGAGAAGACTAGGACTATGAGTGTGATCACCGGTAAGAGAAAGAGAAGGAGAGGAGTTGCTCTTAGAGAGGTTTGCTCTAGAGAGAACTTAGATCATCTTAGAGATGTTTGTAGAGTGAATTGTGTTGTTTTTAGAGTGAATTGTAACCTCTATTTATAGGCTACCATGCCAAGGTGTTTAGCATTAAACAAATGATGGTGGAGCATTAATTAGAGATAAGAAATGATGAATTTTGGAGATAAGGAAGCATAATTGAAGATCAAGCATGATGAATTTCGGAGATAAGGAGATAAGAAGGCATAATTTGAGATAAGGAATGATGAATTTCGGAGATAAGGAAGCACTTTCTGCTCCTTTATTCCTTCAATTTTATCTCCATCAAGCACTCAGTTTTTGACCGTGACTTCTTCATAAGAAATGTTCCACTATGAGTGTAGATCACCCTGATAAAATTTAAGAGCTTTTCATATAGTGGTTGGTCAAAAAACGCTGCTGGACCTCTTACAGGTCCAGTTTCCAGGCCTTTCTAGACAAGGAAATTCCTTCAATCTTATCTCCATCAAGCACTCATTTTCTGACCGTGACTTCTTCATACGATATGTTCCACTATGAGTGTAGATCACCCTGATAAATTTTCAGAGCTTTTCATATAGTGGTTGGGCCGAAAACGCTGCTGGACCTCTTACAGGTCCAGTTTCCAAGCCTTTCTAGACAAGGAAATTGGACTGATTGTTTGAAGGTCTTCCACTCACTTTTAGCTCTGTCACTCTTCATAAGAAATGATCCTTGGGCTTTCTAGATTTAATCTGGAAGGTTTCAGTTCATTTCGATTTCATTTGGTTAGTCTGCCGCCCCTCTTTCCTTGTTTAGCTCGGTTTCTCCTAGCCGAAGTAGGAAAATGTGCTAAAGTTGACTTTTCATGTTTCCATGCTTCCATGCTTCCATAGTAGGCTTTATTTAGCCTCTAAATATATATTTCGAACTTGTCGACAATATATAGCTTGAGCCACTGACATTGGCTCAATTTCTCCAAGACGTGCCTTGTCAGGTCAAAACGCTCATTTTGGGTCCAAACAACACCCTGTTCAGATTAAACATATCTTCCGTGAAGCGAATGATGTAGCTAATAGATTGGCTCATCTTGCTAGTCTTAATTATCTAGATGATATTTGGTTAGATGAGTCTCATGTGATTATTCAGGATGTACTCTACAATGATTTATGTACTGGTGCTAGAGGTCAAGGTATTACGTCCCCCTCTATGCCCAACAGTAATTTTAATATAATAATTAAGTCAGGCGTGGGGATGAGCCTCCCAACTTGGCTAGGTTCCAAATCCCTTTAAAAAAAAATATTGCTAATTAATTTACTTTAACTTTAATAATAACAATACATTTGAGATTCAAAATTTGATTATATGATGTTCATACAATTTCATATAGATAGACAATATTTGACAACAGATATATCAAAAAGATATTTCAAACCACGGCAAGTGGTTCAGTGGATGCATGACCCCCCCTGCGGAAACATTCAAGATGTGGAACCCTCAGTTCGAACGTTGAGTTGGTTTAGTTTTATGTACTAAATTATTTACAAATTATAAAGATGGCCAAAGGAGGAGTTGTAATGCCATGTTAGCCGTTCGGGCCCCCAAACGATAAATCTCTCGGTCTAGGAAGTTTTTGGAATACCGTGAACAATTCAAAAAGATGGTGTAATAAAAAAATTTCTTTTAAAAAAAATATATATATTATTATTAGAAAATTACACACAAGTGATCTTTTGAAACTTTATTTAATGATAAAGCCACTTAATTTTTTTTGTATACATAAGGCCACTTGCTTTCCCAAATTAATTCATTCCTGACAATTGTACCCTCCCACTTAAGAAACCCAATTCCATCAGCCTTACGCCATACATCGATGAGAAATCTCTCTCTCTCTTCTCCCACCCCCGATCACAGTCTCTCTCTCTCTCTCTCTCTCTCTCCAACCACAGATATTCACGTCTTTGGTCTCCGCCTCCGATTCAGGAGACCACCGGCAAGAAGCTCTCTCTCACCCCCCCTCCTCTCTCCTCGATCACAGATCACATATCACGTCTTGGTCTCCACCTTCAATTCCGGAGACCACCGGCATGGTGCTTTCTTTCTCACACTCTCTCCTCGATCACAGATCTTCACGGCGCCAGCGTGATGGTGCTAGTCTACTCTAATTCCACCACCTTATGTCAGTTGATGACTAAGAGGACGCAGCTCCGACGACCGAAATTGGATTTTGGAATTCGAAAGATCCGGCGGAAAGAGGACCTTGCTCCAACGTTTTTGTTCGATCTGATTCTCTTCTATCTTCGTCAAGTTCATATCTGAGAGATTTTGAGCAAATTTTTAATTTGAATTCCCCTAAATTTCAGGTCGTGCAGAAGACGATGGCGACGAAGAAGCTCCGATTGGAGCTACCTCAGTAGAGGCGAACTCTGATCTCTCTGATTCCCTACTCTACTCATATCTCTCTGATCAGAAAGTTGCAAGAGGTGCTTTCACTCAATTCCGGTGTGCAATTGAGAGTTTATGCTTGTCTACACCGAGGACTTCTCTTGCACCATTGCTTTGTAATCTGCAAGTACAGTACCATTTCAAAACATTTTGAGCAATTGAGAGTTTATAATATGATGCTACTGTAAACTTAATTTAGAGTGTTATCAGACCTTTTAAATGTTTTGAATGAAATTGGATCTTTTATGCGGTATTGTTCAATTTTGATGCTATGGTATTTGTGTTTGTGTTAATTTGTCAGTTTGATATTTGGATTCAAATTTTGAGCCAAGACATGACTTAATCAAAGAATACACCTTGAACCTGTGATGTTATTTTCTTAGTTAGTAGGTGTTATGGAGTGTGGCATGTGAATATCTATTGACTGGTTTGTTCTTGATTTCGGACGATTTGGCAAAATTTATGCCCAATTGGAGTTGCGTTTGGTTACAATGGATGGTTGTGATTCAAGCATTTGATATTGTAAATTTATAGTTGTTTTGATGTTTTGAAGTAGCTTTCGTATTGATAGGTAATGGTTTTCTCAGACGTTGGGAGTAACTTTGTAAGTCTATGGTAATAGTTTTCTCAGTCTTCGGGAGTAATTTTTGTTCAGTTTGGTAGTTTTTCGTGCTGGTGAGAGTGGCTTTTGGCATTGATTATAGTAGCTTTTATTATTGGTGACAGTAGCAATTTGGTGTTGGTGACAGTAGTTTTTCTTGTTGGTGAGCGTAGCTTTTGCTGTCGGTGACAGTAGCTTTTGCTGTCAGTGAAAGTAGCTTTTGTTGTTTGAGACAATAACTTTTGGTGTGGGTGGCAGTAGCTTTTGCGATCTCGCCGGAGACTTCACCGAAGTAGATTTTGTTATTGGTAAGAGTAGCTTTTGGTGTTAGTGTCAGTAGTTTTTGTTGTTGGTGAGAGTAGATTTTAGTGTTGGTTACAGTAGCTTTTGTTACTTCGCTTGAAAACTCATCGGAGTAACTTTTGTTGTTGGTGAGAGTAGATTTTAGTGTTGGGGATAGTAGATTTTAGTGTTGGTGAGAGTAGATTTTAGTGTTGGGGATAGTAGATTTTGGTGTTGGGAGTAGTTGGTGAGGATAGTAGCTTTTGATTTTGGTGAGCGTAGCTTTTGTTCGTGACAGTAGCTTTTGTTACTGGTGATAGTAACTTTTATGATCTCGCCGGAAGTCGCCGGAAATCTTATCAGAGTAGCTTTTGTTGCTAGTGACAGTAGCTTTTGATGTTAGTGACAATAGCTTTTATGGTCTCCGGAAACCTTGCCGGAAGTCGCCGGAGACCCTCGTCGGAAGTTGCCGGAGGTCGGCCGGAGACCCTTGCCGGAAGTCGGCTGGAAACCTCGCCGGAGAGAAGAGAGAGAATGATTGTTGACTTTTTATTCTAGTGGCATTTACGTAAATATGTTAGTTTTTATATCTTGTTTAAGGAAAAAGAGATTTGAGAGAAATTGTAAAGAGAATTGTGTGTATTATTATTGAGAATAGGGGCCCTATATATAGGGATTACAAAGTACTAGTTCTAATAATACAAGGAATACCAATCCGTGTAGGATTGGGAAATCTAGAACATTCTCCCCTATTCCTATTCCTAGTTTGATAAGGCACACTAAACTTGATTTTCCTTCAACACTCCCCCTTGTGCCGCTCAAACTTGGTGGTGACGCTTCATCCGTTGCCTCATTAAAAACCTTGCCAGGTAACAAAAACCCTGTGGGATAAAAATAACCCTGGTCGAAGGACAAAAAGAGCACAACACGTCCTTCACTCTTCGAGATCGAACATGTAGACATCATAACTCCCCCTGATGTCGATATCTCCCCCTGATTGTTACAATCGTGGGAGTTCGGATAACTTTCTCAATCCGATGCTCTTCACATGTTTCTCGAAGGTGGATTTAGGTAACGACTTAGTGAATAAGTCCGCTACATTATCCTCTGATCGGATTTGATTCACTTCAATCTTTAGAAGTGATTGTTGTTGCTGATTATAAAAGAACTTAGGCGATATATGCTTGGTGTTGTCGCCCTTGATGAAACCTAACTTCATTTGTTCAATACAAGCTGCATTATCCTCATAAATGCATGTAGGTTCATCTGTGGTAGACTTCAAACCACAACTTCCTTGAATGTGTCGAATTACAGACCTTAGCCATACACATTCACGTACAGCTTCATGTAGAGCAATAATCTCTGCATGATTTGAGGAAGTAGCAACAAGGGTCTGCTTTGTAGACCTCCAAGATATCGCAGTGCTTCCCATGGTAAAGACATAACCTGTTTGGGAGCGACCTTTGTGAGGGTCAGAGAGGTACCCTGCATCAGCAAAACCCATCAAGACATCATTGTCGTTTTGATGGAGGGAGATAGGAGGACGCCGGCCACCATGAGCGGCGGCGGCGCCGGCGGCGGCAACATGGCCGGCGGCCATTCCATGGACGGGGGCGTTTTGCCTTTTGGGGTCCGATCCCATTCTTCCGTCATTCCTCTTCTCTCTGTAGGGATAAAATAGGCCCATATCAATCGTACCTCTTAGGTATCGAAAGATTGTCTTTACACCAATCCAATGGCGGCGTGTTGGCGCAGAGCTATGTCGAGCTAACAAGTTCACTGCGAATGAGATATCCGGTCTTGTGCATTGAGCTAAGTACAATAATGCGCCTATTGCACTCAAATAGGGCACTTCGGCCTCTAATGGTTCCTCGTCCTCATCCCTTGGACGAAACGGATCTTTTCCGGGCTCAAGACTACGGCCGATCATGGGAGTACTCGCAGGCTTCGCTTTATCTTCATTAAAGCGCCTTAGGACCTTCTGAGTATATGCAGACTGATGGATCAAAATCCCATCACTACGGTGCTCGAGTTCTAAACCGAGACAAAACCGTGTTTTCCCAAGATCTTTCATCTCAAATTCGGATTTCAAGTATTTAGCAGTTTCCTTCAACTCATCTAGAGTTCCAATTAGGTTCATGTCATCGACATAAACTGCTACGATTGCAAATCCGGAACTTGTTCTTTTAATGAACACGCATGGGCATATTTCATTGTTAATATATCCC
The DNA here is from genome assembly GCF_958449725.1 of Rosa rugosa. Taxonomy (NCBI): domain Eukaryota; kingdom Viridiplantae; phylum Streptophyta; class Magnoliopsida; order Rosales; family Rosaceae; genus Rosa; species Rosa rugosa. The sequence goes on from NC_084821.1 coordinate 44,430,588, forward strand.
TTCCCAATCAAGTAGTCACTTAGACGGTTATACCACATCCGCCCGGATTGTTTTAATCCATATAGTGAGCGTTTTAACCTTATTGAAAACGCGCTCCGTGGTTTAGAGCCACTTGATTTGAGTAATTGAAGTCCATCTGGAACCTTCATATATATCTCTGAATCTAGATCCCCATAGAGATATGCTGTAACCACATCCATAAGCTGCATGTCAAGTTTTTCGGAAACTACCAAACTGACAAGGTAGCGGAACGTTATAACGTCCATTACGGGAGAATATGTCTCCTCGTAGTCGATTCCAGGGCGTTGTGAGAAACCTTGCGCCACAAGGCGAGCTTTATATCTTACCACCTCATTTTTCTCATTACGCTTTCTAACAAAGACCCATTTATGGCCAACAGGCTTTACACTTGGGGGTGTCTGCGTTACAGGCCCAAATACCTGTCTCTTTGTTAGTGAATCCAATTCAACCTGGATCGCATCTTTCCATTTAGGCCAATCTGCTCTTCGTTGACATTCTTCAACAGAGCGAGGTTCGATATCATCATATTCTATAATTCCTTTTGCAATATGATATGCAAATGCATCATCAATCGCCATAGAATTTCTATCCATCATCTCATGTACACTAGTGTAATTTATGGAGATCTCTCTATTCTCTGGAGTTGGTTCTGACATTGGAGCGTCCCCCAATGATGTCTCTTGGACATAACCATAATCCGGAATATTCTCATGAGATGGATTATTTACATCGATGATTAATGGATTATTTTGTGCCAAACTCGCTTTCTTTCTTGGGCGAGAATCCATCGAACCTATAGGCCTCCCGCGCTTCCTGGCGGGAGCCGTGGGCCTAGCCATAACGTCACCATCACTGTGAGTGGGGACGTTGGCGCCATGCTCATGCATTCTTGAGTTGGCGTCATGTCCTCTACTTTTAGGGACATCAATCCTTGCAGGCACGTTTGCAGCAGGTATGTGTGATCTCGTCACTTTAGCGATATCAGAAAACGCATCAGGCATCGATTCTGCTACGTTCTGAAGATCGAGAATTCTCCGCACTTCAATTTCGGACTGTGCGGTTCGGGGATCAAGATGAGACAGAGTGGGGACAGACCACGACAATTCCTGTCGTTCCTGTTGAACATTGATGTTCTTATCTCCCCCTAACGACGGGAAGACTGTCTCATCGAAGTGACAATCCGCAAATCTAGCGGTAAAGAGATCGCCTGTCAAGGGTTCTATGTAGCGGATAATCGTTGGAGAATCATATCCAACATAAATGCCTAATCGTCTTTGAGGACCCATTTTGGTGCGCTGTGGTGGCGCAATTGGCACATAAACTGCACACCCAAATATGCGTAAGTGTGAGACATTAGGCTCATACCCAGTAACCATCTGGGACGCAGAGAAGGGTTGAGTGGCAGTGGGCCTCAGACGAATAAGCACAGCTGCATGCAATATTGCATAGCCCCAAGCAGAAATAGGGAGATTGGTGCGCATTACCAATGCCCTAGCGACCATTTGTAGTCGTTTAATGGCGGCTTCTGCGAGACCATTTTGGGTGTGAACATGAGGAACTGGATGTTCAACTTCAATCCCAATGGACATGCAATAATCATCAAAAGTTTTTGATGTAAACTCCCCAGCATTGTCTAACCTTATAGACTTAATAGGATGATCAGGGTGGTGAGCCCTTAACTTAATAATTTGTGCTAGGAGTTTAGCAAATGCAGCGTTCCTAGTGGACAATAGCATGACATGTGACCAGCGTGTCGATGCATCAACCAATACCATAAAATATCGAAATGGTCCGCATGATGGTTGAATAGGTCCACAAATATCACCTTGGATTCTTTGCAAGAATGGTATATTTTCTTTAGTGTCCTTTGCATAGGATGGTCTCGATCCTAGCTTTGCTAAAGAGCAGGCTTTGCAGAACGAATAATGGGCTTTAGAAATAACCAATGAGGATTTTGGTTGAGCCATGAAGTCACAATTGACTTTAGAAGTAGAAATTGGAGTCAGGGGAGCAGAGGTGGCGTCAAAGCCACCCTTGAGCCGCAGGGGGATGGCGGCGCCGGCTAGTGGTGGCCGGACATGGAGGGGGAAGGCGCCGTGAGGCGCAGGTGCTCCTCCTTGATCCAAATTTCGAGTTTTACTTCCTTTCGTTCGGAAAAAGGGATGTCCGTGTGAAGTTTTTAATATACGGATCATCATGTCACGACCTGGGTGTCCCAAACGGTCGTGCCAAAGCCTATATGTGTCGGAATCCCATAAATCATCTCTCATGACATGGTTGGATTCAATGACTCGAATAGTGGTTGCATACAACCCACTAGAGCGACACATAAGTTTCTCTAAGACTCGTTTATGTCCGTAGTCATTAGAGGTGATGCAAAGGAACTCTTGTCCATTCTCACAATGTGTTTCCACATGAAAACCATTGGCTCTTATATCTTTAAAACTCAATAGAGTTCTTCCTGCCCTAGGAGCGTAAAGAGCTTCGGTGACATTTAAAATTGTGCCATTTGGCAGCATAAATTGGGCTGGACCTCTACCATGAATCAATTGAGATGATCCAGCCATCGTAGTCACGGAAGATCGAGATGGCGTCATCCATAGAAATAGTTGCCTATTTCGAAGGATGGTATGTGTAGTTGCACTGTCCACGAGGCATTCTAGCTCTCCGGGAAACATACTGAAAAATAATAAAGTTCGAAATTAAAATATGTCCAAGACATTGAATTTAAAATAAATCGATACTTTATTAATAATAGCCAATGATCACATCAAAGTTTCGTGACCAAAATCTAATCCAACATAAGAATCAAATCGTAGACAAATCGTAGTCACTCTATCCGTTTGGTAACTCCAATCAAATAGGACCAGGGAAGTAGAGAAAGATGTCGGTGGAGCAAAGCTCTCTTAAGTACCACTAATCTTAATTACTTTCCTAGACATCATATTTAATTAGATGCGCCACATAAGATAGAATTAATACCAAATGTCTTTTATTGACTAAGGCATATTGCCATTACATAATTCTTGGATATAAAAATAAGGACTAAACTAATCAAAATCTGCAGCATCCTTGTGCAATTCTTTGTCAGATTTGAAGTCCGCTATGGTGAGATTGACGTTGGCATCATCACCATCTTCTTCTTCTTCGGCAAGATTGGCTTCATGCTCTCTAAAGTCTCTATATGCCCTGTAATGCGCAGCTAATTGTTTGCTTGCATTGCATTGCTTGAACCAATGCTCACTTGATCCACATCGATGACACATGTCATTGTGATTTCCTCCCCTTAATTGAGGTGCATTATTTGCACTTGGGTGGCGTCCCCTAGTGGGGTTGGCGCCATTCCCACGGCCTTGGGCGGCTCCTCCACGTCCTGGAGCCCCACGGCCTCCTCTCCCACGTTGCCATGTATTGCCACGTGTTCGTCCTTCATTCTGACGATTACCTTCCTTTGTAGGGCGGTTATATGGACCAAAACGTCCGTTGTGTCCCTTATTTTTAGGGTTCCGCTCCTTGCGCCCTCCTTTGGGTGCATGATTATAATTCGCCTCTTGAACGCTCTTAGTTCCTATTGGCCTTGAATTATAATTCCTCACGAGGATATTATCATGTTTTTCAGCTACAGACATGATATTAATTAGCTGATGAAACCTCGTGATCCGTCCAGTATTGAATTCGGTTCGATATTGCTTTGATAGCAAAATAGCTGAGACGGGGAAGGTGGAGAGAGTTTTCTCAATTAGTTCTTGCTCTGTGACAGGTTGTCCACAGAACCCCAACATGGTTTTGAGGCGTAGAACTTCTGAATTATATTCAGCTACAGACTTGAAGTCGGCGAATCGTAGATTGCCCCATCGAACTTTCAAGTCGGGGAGGAGGGTATCCTGAATATTACCAAAACGCTCTTCTAGCGCAACCCACAATTCCCTAGCATCCTTGATTGCCATGTACTCCAATCGGAGTGATTTATCCATGTGGCGTCTCATCAAGATGAGAGCGGTGGCATTATTTGTAGCCGTACGCTCAAATATGAGGTCGGGATTTGGTGCTTGAATTACGGGTAGGATCCCTTTTGAAGTGAGGTGGTTCTCAACATCTGTGACCCAACTATGATATTCCGAGCCAGTTGAGTCAAGTATAGGAAAGTCAAGCTTTGGCTTCGACATCCTGAAATAAGAAGAAGAAATATATTAGTTTCGGAGTTTAAAAACTTCCACGACAACTAATAATAAGATTTCCGAGCTATGCTACCAAGAAATCGATTTCCAAGGAATAATTGGATTAGACCGAAACAATGATGTTTATATGGTCAAAATTTCGATGCTTACGGACGCTCTTAGTCCGAAGTCTTACGAACGCTCTTAGTTCGTTAATTGCGTGAATCCCTACGATTCCGCTTTTCAATGATCGAACCCACGTTATAAGAAAGGTGGGATGTAGAAGAAGGGAGGTTGCAAGTCCTCGAAGAAAAGGAAGGAGAAAGTAAAGTACAGAAAGCGGGAACTTTAATATAAAACTTACTTGGTTGATTGAAGCTTGAAACCTTAAAGTCTTGTACTTGGAAGCGATGTAGCTAGGTTGGTTCGGTGATGCTAGGCTCGTGTGATGATGGAAGGGGCCGAGAGTGTGGCTGGTTAGCTGGCCGAGAAGGCTGCAGTGGCAGCAGAATATACGTGCAGCAGGGGCTGCTGCTTGTGGAGTCGCTGCAAAGGCAGCAGGCGCACGGGCGCGCTGGGAGGGCTGCGGGGGCAGCAGGCAGCGGCGCAGGGGTGCGGGGCTGCAGGGCAGCGAGCAGGGCGCGGGGGCGCGCAGGTGGGCAGCAGGGGCTGCGGTGCAAGGCTTGGCCGAGAGGGCTGCAGGAGCAGGCGGGCTAGCAAGGGGCTAGGTGCTGCGGCAGTTTTGATGAAAAAGGATTTCGGGTTTTGTTTTTGGTTTTTGCTTTGTGGCTAGAGTCGTGCTGATAACGTGTTTAAGGAAAAAGAGATTTGAGAGAAATTGTAAAGAGAATTGTGTGTATTATTATTGAGAATAGGGGCCCTATATATAGGGATTACAAAGTACTAGTTCTAATAATACAAGGAATACCAATCCGTGTAGGATTGGGAAATCTAGAACATTCTCCCCTATTCCTATTCCTAGTTTGATAAGGCACACTAAACTTGATTTTCCTTCAACATATCTAAAATTTAACACAATTTTTAATCAAGTGGCCTTATGAGGGAAAAAGATATTTGGTGGCCCTATGACAAAAAAAACATTCAAAAATGGCCTTATATGTAATTGGCCCTATTATCATTAGGTGACACAATACAATCCCGACCCATATCCGTTTGAGAAACCAAATGTTGAGGATGTCTGTCATTGATGTCAGAGTGTTAGGTTCCCCCATGTTTTTTTTTTTTATCGAAAATGAAATCATTCATTTATCAAATAAAGACTACATCAATGAGTATATAGTGGCCTTATTAAACCCACCACAATTCGGTTGGGAAGAGTACCACACTCCATTTTAACTTCAATTACAAGGACTCATCCACTAGAATTGGAATTAGCCAATCGGGCGCCATCCTCCACCAATAGGTAGGAAAATGTAGAGATAAAAACGACTTTTGCCACACAATGAGCAGCATTATTACACTCCCTTAGGATGTAACCCCAACTACAAGACTTTTCAGAACTTAGAAGTACCTTGGCTTGATCAACTAGTGCACCATCTGGACTGAGGTCTTCCTGATCAGAATTTAAAGCTATGAAAATGTTTTGAGCATCACCCTCTATTTCCAATCGAGTAAACCCCGCTTGAAGACAGAAATGCAATCCATTTACCAGAGCTAGAAATTCACATGTTTGTGGACTCACAAAACCCACATTGGGACAGCCATGACCCCTATAGAAGTACCATTCTCATCCCTGCAAACTGCTCCCGTACGAGCGCCCCATCGATGTTGAGTTTGATGACTCCCCCACTTGGTTTCACCCATCTACTTTGTCGCTGCCCAATCAACCCGATGTCATGCATCCCATCCGCACCCAACACATCACCCGTACCCATCTCACCATTACAATCCATTCTGCCGTAATTACCATAAAAATCCCACCAAGCAGCAGCTTTCACATGTTTTACAATATCTTCTTGATTTGATGCATGAGCAACACAACTTTGGTTCGTGGAGACAGTCATATATCTAGTTATGGATCGGTTTTTGTTAAGTATGAAAGCATAGCAATTTATCAATAAGTGTAAAAGGACAATTTTGTCGTTTTTTTACACGAATTTCAGTGTGCATGCTGACATGCTCTGTAGCTAATAATGTAACTTAAAGCGGCTGGTCAATTGAGATGCATGGACTCATCTCTATCTTTAAATAATGTGATAGAAGTCACATGCTACCACACAGGCCTGAAACCCCGAAGACCTAACAGCTAGCAGAATTGGGAGGCAATGGATAGCAATTTGGGTGAGAGACAGTCAGACTGATTGGACTCATTGGAGAGAATCCCATGGCAATCCAAAGATGGAGGAAATTATGTTCCTTGGTCAAGAACCAGAACAGAAGCTTTCGCTTCACTCTCAAGTCTCTACGCGTTACGAACAACAGGCAGCAGCTATTTCCAGTACCAACCAGGTTGAATTTGGTCACATTTTACACTATTGTTAACTCTAGCTCTCCTTTAAACCCAAATTTGAACTATAGTGATGTATTCGAGATTTCTTAAGCTTTCTAACGTTGATTGTTTAACCGATTATGGATAGTTAACTTAGAGCTAGCTATATGAGTCTTGTTCCGTTTATAATTGTCAGTGAAGATATTAATGATTAACCTGAGCCTTTCCTCTATTGCAAATATCCAAATTGGACAATCGTTGGATATTGCAAGTAGCTAGCCAAGAAATGCAAAGGCTTTCTGGTGCTTGCTTCTCCAGCTAAACCATATATAATTACATTGACTCTCATACATTACAGCAGTATTATATATATAGACACACACACACCTATAAAGTTTCTTGCTTACGTCTCGTATATAAGCCAACCTCTTCTGCGGAGATAGGGAGCTTCATATGCTGCTCCTCGGTTTGATTATAAGCTAGGTTTGAACTTATGACCTCTCCTACATGAAGCGCAAAAGTTTAAGCGGTTAATTGTTAGAAATGAACGTTGATGTATATATGACAAGGTTATAGTTGTTGAGTATGCATAATAATAACATATACCAAGTTACCAACATGTGTGTTACTGTTGTGAAAAATTATATTGCATCCGTCGAGTTATGGAGCTTACATTTTCGGAATCTTGAATATTGTAGGTAAAGTTCTGCGTTGCAATCTTGGTCTCACAAGCTGCATTCAGATTTATCAATGGTGAGATACTGAGATTCTTAGAACTAAAATAAACAGAAGGGAGCAATTTTTCTCCTTTATTTTGTGGAGTTAATCATATATGATTTTTGTTCATTGTTGTGTTTATGTTGCAGGCATAGATGGTTTAGATCTAGCTAGTCAGGACAAGGAACAGACAGAGAGAACAGAGGAAGCGAATAATGTTGGCAGCAGGTATTACTGTCACCAGTGTGATCAACTCGTCACTGTCCCTGTGGATGTCACTATGACATGCCCTCTTTGCCAAGGCTGCTTTATGGAAGAATGTAGTGGTGCCATGCCGTCGGAGTCAGAGCCTTCTGCAAGGGACTCTGATGGGCATGGTGCCATGGTAATCCCTTCTTCCAATCAAACAGTCCTGGACATTGTCGAGAACAACAATGGTTCAGCGCCAAATAGATCCCCTTTTCATAGCCTCGGTTCCCATGATTACGACAACTATGGCGAGACACACCAGGCAGCAGTAATGTTTTAGCCCACAAGCATAAATAATCTTCTATTTTAATACTTGTCTTGCAGAATTTTCATAACTTTTCATACAAATTATTTCTTGTTTCAGGGGCACGGTGATTCCAACCATAGTCAGATACTTGTACTTGTCATTGGCTCTGATCATGCTGTGACCAGCAATAGCGTTAGCGGGCCAGGCCATGTGGTAAGGGTCAGAAACAACTGAAAACCATATTTAAACGGTTTTACTGCAACTCTTTTTGTTGAATTTCACAAATATATGAATAATCCTAGAGTTCTTATCACTCATATTTGCAGGTCCCTTATGTTTCAAGTTCCAATAGTGGGTCGCTTCCACTTAACCTTGTTGCGAATGTTGGCCCTGACCAGCCACATCATGGGACAAGGGTAGCCATCAAAACCCAATACTATAATTGAAACTCTTGTTTTTGTTTCAATTTTAGGTTTGAGCTTATGGCAAATTATTGGCAATGATATATATGGCTTATACTTTGTAGATTACTTCATCCGTCTGGATCTTTTCAGCCACTGGTTTCGGCTTTGAGGCTGTTTCGGCATTTTTTGATCAGGTTTCCACCCCACGGAAGACTCGTTATGCATTATATGGCATGCTTTTGTCTATTGTGGCTGTACTTGTTTGCATCTTGGACCTCATTCTTTAGCATACGGACAGTTCACAAACAAGTGTAGGCTATCTTCATGAGGATGATTGCAGAAAACACACCCCAATTCGCCATTATAGCCCTTAGTATTAAGGCCGATCCGAGTTGGTAGAATATTTCCCACAATTCTCCAAGCATGCAGCGCTACTTTTCCAGGGACTTTGGCACTCCAAACCTTTTTCCAGACCACTCTAAGTGGGTCGACAGGCGGTTTTGGAGCTAAAACCAAACCAAGGGATAAATCCTTGGCCACATAATATGCACTGTTTGTAGTAAAGAAACCCCTCTTGTTAAAGTGCCAAATTTGTTGATCCAAAGTTGCACTACGACTCAAAGGTATGGTCAAAATTAAATCAATATCAGCTGGTGTGAAATACCTTTGTAGAACGTTTATATCCCAGGTCCACGTAAAAGGATCAATCAGCTCCATGACCAATTTAGGCACATCCTGAGAAGGAGGAGATGATGGACCTCGAGGATAAACATCTGGAATCCAATTATGCTGCCAAATTTTAATTTGGGAACCATCTCCCACCTGCCATCTGAGTCCTTGTAACAAAACCTGTCTTGCTTCTAATATACTACGCCACGAAAAAGAAGGAGTACGACCCAAAACTACCATTTGCTTCTTTGAACTTGTTGAATATATCTGCTTGAATATCATCTATATATACATACGATGATAAGAAATAAAGTTCTAGTTGTTTGGCTCCAAAACCAGTTTGGCGTGCAAACAGTCTCTTTTGAGTGCTCAGGCGTGCCAGCACCGTGGGGTGCAGTCGTCAGGGCGTCCCTTGACCTGACTTCTAAATCAAACGCTGTGGACGAGGAGAACACCAATCTCGTCACCGGGTTCTTTTCTATGCCTTTCGGAAAAGGACTTATGCCTTACGGATAAGGACTTGTGGTGTGATCTCTTGCGTCACCGAGTCGATACTTAGTGTTGTAGACTAAGCAGAGCAATCACCGGGAAGTAGGAGAAAGCACGAGTTTTGCTAAAGCGTGACTTTAGCTTCGTTGGGTTGTGAGGGCGTTACCCTTACTTCGCTGGTTTTCAATTAGGTTGAAGGTAGGTTTGCTCCGGAGAGACTTTAATAATCGTTGAGATTGATTGATTGAAGAGAACAACTTTTTGTGTCCTTGAAACCTGGTATTTATACCTTAGGGTTTCGACTGTTCCTTGACATAGAAGGATTGCTGATTGAAGATTCCTATTCAGTCTCCACTACTTGATTCCAATAAGGGCTCGTTTTCTTTATAGATCTTGGAATAGGCGAAGCTATAACCCAAACCCAAGTAGACTTAATTTTGAGCCGCAGATAGCGGTCCGCTACGCTGAATCCCCTTAAGAGATCTTGCCAAAAATACTTTTGGGCTCAAACACTAGTTAGCCAAAACCATACATTGTTTTCTTACGTACATGGTTACGTACCACGTAAAACATTAATTGTATCCATGTTGCTTTGGTAGCCGAAAACCAAGATATCTTTCAATTTAGTCATGATATCTTTCAACAAAAATTCTAATATGGACCAAGGTATAGGTGGACCATAGGCAAAATAAAGGGGAAAATGGGGCATGGAAGTCTCTTTGATCTTTCAAGGCTTCTTCTATTTCGTTTTCTAAATGATAAAACCATTCCTTATGTCATAAGCTTCACCAAAAGAACAAAGAACAAAACGCTTCACCAAAATTCAATTTATCCAAAATACCCTCTATTGATTGGAAGCAGATTCACTCATATATTATCAAGGTTTAAAATTGTGAAACAGTGAAACTACAATAATTCTTCCATTTCATGAGAATTAGTCATACCATGGACAGTGACATAGACTTTATCACGATTACAGCTTCATAATTACTCTCTTTTATTAAGAGGATAAGAAGTATAAAAGAAGAGAAATCATTTGATGTATATCCACTAATATAGAAGATAAAAATATAGGAATGTCTTTGTATTTGGATTTGATAAATGATAACCATTACAATTCTGTTCGCAATTCATCTCTTCTCCATTGCAAATAAGCAAACATACCATAACACCACCAGGATAAAGAAACATCAAATGGCGGTCCGCGCCCACCTTTAGTTAGCGACATAAGAACGCATATGCAATCCCCAAAACCAGGCCCCTAGGCACTCTTTATCATTCCTTCATCACCCAAAACAGGAAGAATACAAAAACACAGAAAAAGGTAACTTCTTTCTTTTCCTCTTCTGTTTTTTTCTTCTTTTTCTTTCAAATTTTATTCCTTTCTTAAACGTATGCATTTGAGTGCTCTTTCGCTAAAGCCTATAAATTTGAATATGCTGATGTTTCCTCTCCACTCTCCCCATTTCTTTACTGTAAAGTCATTCCAGGACCATTACCTTTAGATCTGGATATTTCGTTATTGCTCCATTTGTGCTTCAGTTTTACGCTTTTGGGTCATTTCAAGTTCATCTTTTGCTTCTTTTTTTTATCACTTTGATATTGGGTCTCTGAGTCTCAAGGTTGGTTTCAATTGCAGAATTCTATTGGGGTTTGTTTCAAAAGTATAATTCATAGCTGTGTAATTCTGGGTTTGGAGATTTTAGGTAGCTTTATCATGTTTAATATTGAAAGTAACAATTGAGATGAGTATGGATTCTTCAAAGTTTTTCTTTTTATACGTCTCGATTTTAGTTGTTGTATAGTATAGATGAATTTTGGCTTCTGTATAGTATAGTTGCCTCTGTAATTGAAATTGGTGAGTCTTGAATGAGCATGTCGAAAACTTGGACTTCTTTCATTATCAACTCCTACTTCTCTAAATTCATGATTCAGTTTTTAGGTATAAATGCTTTTGTTTGTGTACTGATGTTTTGTTTAGATTGGGGTCATTATTTCTTTCTTAGTGTTTGTTCTCTTTGCCACTTAATCATAAAAAAAGTTCCTTTTAATGCTTTTCAGGTCCTTATTTGTGTAATAATATTCATCTACTTTAGATTCACACTCAGATAGATTGAATCACCTAAAATTTTCATGTTGTTACAAATTTTCAGGTATACAAATTTTTGTAATATGGAAGGTACAGTCGTTAGAAGAGTTATTCCCTCAGACAATAGTTGCCTCTTCAATGCAGTTGGGTAAGCTCCAGTGTAGAACCTCTATTTTATCCATTGTTTATTGCAAATTGTTAATAGTTTCAACTTATTGTTATCCTTCATTTGCAGGTATGTTATGGACCATGACAAGCAAAAAGCTGCTGAATTGAGACAGGTTTTGATCTCTAGTATAGCCTTCGTGTATATATAGCTCCAGATTTTCATTAAGCATGTGTGATACTGGCTAATCAATCTTTTATACTTAAACATTTTGTGGTCATCCTGGTGTGAAGGTTATAGCTGCAACGGTGGCAAGTGATCCAACGAAATATTCTGAAGCAATTCTGGGTAAACCAAATGAAGAGTATTGTGCTTGGATTCTCAACCCAGAGAAGTGGGGAGGTTTGTTTCCTGTTCCTATGCATCTCCGTCCTGGTCACCCAACAAAAATCACAATGAAAAGCTTTTCTTGTTGCAGTTTTGGTTACTTGGGATAGCTAATTAAACATTAATTATACAGGACTGACTATTTCTTCTTCTATGGCATTGAACATACTTTAATCTAATTTTTGACAAAACTTTGGGCCTTGACTGTTCAAGGAATAGTTTTTGTGGTCCCACTTTTACAAGATGGACTTCAAATTTTTCTTTTTCGGTCAAGGTCTGTTTCAAATAAGCAGTAGGGTTTTTTTTTTTTTTTTTTCCTTTCATTTTGCTTGCTGACCGTTACTTTGTAAGCTGTTGCACAGGTGCTATCGAGCTTTCAATATTAGCAGATTATTATGGACGTGAAATTGCAGCATATGATATCCAGACTACAAGATGCGATTTGTATGGTCAGGTAAGCATGAGAAGCGAATTCTCATGCATATTAATCTTGTCAGCTCTCCAATACTGAGTGTTTATGCTATTTCAAATCTGTTGACAGGAGAAAAACTATTCTGAAAGGGTTATGCTGATCTATGATGGGCTTCACTACGATGCTTTAGCTGTAGGTGGTTCTATGCCTTTTTTGTTTATTCTTTATTTTGTAATTTTTCTGGTTGTCAATGTGGAGGGATAATCAACAATGGCCTTGATATGGTCCTCAATAGTATTCTGCCATCACTCTTCTTGCTAACAGCACAAACCAGATGGTCTTACTCATCTCTTGTGTTTGCACATAAACAACCACGAGTTAAGCGAATTTGATACTTGTGCTAAATAAATAATGTTAATGTAGTAATAAGTCGTCTTTATGGTAAATTTTGGTAGTTATAATCAATTTATCAACTGGCATGTTTCTATCTTGGGTTGACTTTTTCTGCTTTCCGCTGTTTCTTATGGAGATTTATATATAAGTATATGACTTTTCCATTTAATGATGGTTGGTCCCTATATTTTGTGTATTAGATGTCTCCATTTGAAGAAGCCCCGGAGGAGTTTGATCAGACTATATTTGCAGTTAAGAACAAGACCATTGGGCCAGTGGAGGGCATCACTCTTAATCTTGTGAAAGAGCAACAACGGTAGAACTGATGATTTAGTAAATTGAAAAATACTAAATATGCAATTTTTTTGTAAATTGCATAATAGAACTGAGTCCTTTTTTAGTAAATTGAAAAATACTAAATATGTAAAAAAAAAATTGTCTACAGTACACAGTCCTGCTCAGGTGATCAATTGATTCCATACTCAGTCGTCCTCAATTTCCCTTTGATTTAGATTCAAGGGTAAAAACTAATAAGGCAGTTGGAATGCTCATTATTCTCCACCCTTGGATTTAAATCCAATGGCAGTTGTGCACAACTGAGTACAAATTAATTGATTACCAGTGCATGACTTCTAATATGTCAAACATTAAATGCACCTTAGGGTCAGAAAATTTTGAGTCTGGCATTAGCATGTTCATTTGATAAAGAACATAGACCATCTGGTTCAGGGAATTGAACACTTCCACACTTTTGATTCTGAACTTGTATAGCAGTGTTAAGAAAGTTTTCTAGTTCAGAGTTTCCTGGTCAAACTGATCCCTAGTTTACAAACCTATACAAATAGCAGCAGTAATAGTTTTCAACTTTTATTTCAAATACATTCCTCAATGAACTTCCGAATCTCTCTGTTCTGACTACTGACGACATAGAGAAACTATAGGACAATTGTCAAATGTGTTTAGCCCACATGTAGAATTTCAACAAATTACCATCCGAAAGGGAAGTCTGGTAAAGACATTAGTTTTGAACTTTTGCCCCTTTGTTTTGCCCACTAATTTGTCAAAGTGCTTGAGACAAAGTGTGCTTCCTATAATTCTTTCATTTATATTCTTGAATGCCTCATTTCTTAGGTTTATCCAGTTCTCCGTTTACTGCTTTTAGTATTCGTATAGTTCAGGTGTATATATACAATATTGTAATGCACGATCATGCCTTAATTCCATAATGCTGCTTCTCAGTAAAAGGAGCTATACAGACACTGCCAACTTCACTTTGCGCTGTGGGGTGTGCCAAGTTGGACTTGTTGGCCAGAAGGTTATTTCTCCACAATACATTATGCTTTTCCAAGTGTTTTGTAGTTCTGTGCATCATATATCCTACTTTTTTACAACTGAAAAGTTTTCTATAAATATACAGGAGGCTGTAGAGCATGCAAAGGCGACTGGCCATGTCAACTTTCAAGAATACAGATAACAGACCGCAAAAAAAACAAACCAAAATATAGTCCCATTTCATTGGAGTGAGATTCCTGATTTCCATAGAATTCAATTATTGATTTATGTTGTGTCAAATTTGACATATAAATTGTAATGTACTTTTGAATAATTTATTCTGGTTGTGGGAAATGGAAATGGGACATGTATGTTGTACCATACCATGATACCAAAAATAAAGAAAAAGAAATGTTGTAATTGGTGTACCTATCACTGTATCATCATTTTATGGGATCATGTTATCTGATCTACTGATTATGTTTTCCTTAATCTACCTTATATAGACCAAATTTATTTGGTAGACTTCTTTGTCTCTATGTGCTTCAGTTTACTTGAAACTTTGAAAGTACTCGCTTACTAGATCGATAGGTGCCTCAAGCACCAATATGTTTTGTTCGTGATTCTTATTTGGGGTTGTTGGGAGATGGTCAGATCTATTTGGAGTGTAGTTTTCTTTTGAAAGCCTCACCCATTGGACTTGGGAGTTATAGCCGGCACTCGCTCATAGCTCCCTTCATTGCTCAATCCTCTCATCAGGTATCTCAGCATTAATGGAAATTGATTTGGAGTTTCCCTTGAGATTAAGCACTTTTTGTGCAGGGTCTGCGCATATTCTATTCCAACATTGTGTAACCTGTTCCACTACAAATTGGCTCCTTGGCTCTTTCTTGGTTTCTTGTGTCAACGTCAAATGCAGCACTCTCGGTGTCATCTCCCACACATCTTGTGCCTCAAAGGAGGTCTTAGGGCAAAGCATTTCTTCTGAGTGCAATCTGCGCGAGCCTCCCCCTCTCCTAACAGTAAATTTTACCAAAATCAATGTTGATGGTTTACAGGATGAGGCGGCGACTTGTAAGAAGCATGGGCAAAACATTTCTCGAAATACAGTATTGCAGAACGTCAGAGCTCAAGTCCCCCTCCCTAAAGTAACCAGAAATTCATTATTTCCCAACTCACTGAGAGAAGATTTCCATACTATAAACTGAATGAAACATTTCTCATAACAATGATTACATATTACAAACTAGGAAATGTTATCATTGGTCTACAATTTTCTTCAGATTCTATTCTAGACTTCAAATGATACAACAATAATGACTTGCTTTCTGGATCACTTGCAAAAGGAGTCCGTCATCATGTGCATTTTATTCATAGGCTCCTCATGACCACCTTTGAGCAGTTTCAAGTAGCAAAAAGTTGGTACCCTGTTGAACCCTGCTTTCTTTTGTCTTCTGGGTCTGTGACTGTCTCTCATGAGCAAGCTCTGCTGCTACTCTATGTCTAGATCTTCTGTTTAAGCACATGACGCAGTTGAACTTTTTGACTGTCCAACCTTGCCTCCAAAAGTCTTGCCTTCAAACTGTTCTTCTGCGCACCAAGAGGGATGCACCCTTTCATACCCCGAATATGATGATTCCCAGAGTCCGGTGAACTCCACTGCCCCACTAAATCAGAGGGGCTAAAACCACCTTTACCTGAACCTCGATCCGGAGACAAAATATCCCCTTTGGATATCCTTCCATTTGAGAGCCTACCGTTTATTCCTTCTACCGAGATAATCTTGTAGTTGTCTTCATTATTTGGGCCAGATCTCCAAAGCCTTGCTATACTTGATACCTTCTTCGACTGCTTTATTGGCACCGAGCAAATCTCACTGATTTCGGTAATTGGTGTTTCCTCCCCATCATTTTCTTCTTCCCATTCGGTTCCACTATCTGTGACGTTACTCTCTCGGTGATTCTTATTGACCGATGGGGCACTCCCGTCTGGTGAATAGCTTGAGTCCTGATCCTCAAGATGGCTCACAGTTTCCCATCCACTCTCATCTTCTTCTATGTCACCATTCTCACCAACATATGCAATTGCGTGCCTCTGGATCCGGTTTTTATCGATTCCATTAGCTTCAGGACTCACAGTACGAATTTTAGAAGCATGACTAGCAGGACTGTAAGCAACACACTGTTCAATCTCCCTCTCATTAGGCTCACCAAAATTAACTTCTTCAAACACGGAAAAGATATCATCAGGATTGGGGGGTTCATAAGAAAAGTCCTTGACGTCTTGAATGTTTACAGCAGCAGCAGCCTGTCGAAGAAACTCTCCTTCTCTCATTTCCTTCACATCTGGGGTTGAACTTCTTGACTTCAAAAAATTCTCAAGATCTGCCACAAGCTTGTTCATCAGAGAATACTTCTCCTCAACTGCCACCTTTGCGTCAACCAGCTTCATTTGAACACGTTCCTCACGCCAGACCTCAGCCATCTGCAACATCTTCCTTTCCTCTTCCACGTCATCTCTGAGTTTCATAGATTCTCTCTTTAATGCTTCAACTTCAGCCTTGTCTTCTCCGATTTCCTTAGCAAGCTCATCACATACTTCCTCAATTAATTCTCTTGCCTTTCTTTCTTTTTCATAGTCCTGCATGTATCGCTTTGCAGATAACTTAGCATCAGCAAGCTCATTAACCAATTTGGAATTGAGTATTTCAGTTCTCTGACGACTCTTCCTTTCCCGGTTCAATTCAACCTTGATGTCATCGATAAATGCCCGAATTTTCTCATGCTCTCTGCTCCGCCATGCAACCTTTTCCTCATTCATGTTCCTCAAGAAGTGTTCGAGTTTCTTTTTTGAGGAACGCCGCTCCAACTCAAGCTCCTGAATGCAGGCTCGAGCCTGCTCTAATTCAGATTCAAGTACATTTACCACTGATACAGCAGACGCTTGTTGGTCAAGAAGCTTCATTTGGCTGTAAATCTGGCGTACCTCTTCTGATGATTTTAAGCAGACAGGATCCCATTTTGTTGCACCTTCCATGACAGAGTTGGATAACTGAAATGGAGGTTGAAGCTAAATCTTAGAGGTGAAAAACAAAGGAAATACATATCTTAAATTGCTTATGGGGAAATGCAGACATAAGAGGCAGAACTGAAACAAGAAAAAGCTAATATGATAGTTTGAACAAGTTATTCCCTAATAAGGTTAAATGAGGACATGTTTCGTATCCATCCATTTAAGTCGTTCATGTTTGTTCTAACAATTCACAAAAAAAAAAAAAGACCTTCTAAGAAAATAATTCATATAATCAATCTAGTTATATAAATATTCCACATGATCTCCCATATTTTCCCCCTTTCTCTTTTTTTGGTAAATCTACCAAGGCTTAATCTGAATTGACCTCATTTGTGCTTCTCCCAATCAAAAAACTCCATACATTCCCTATAGTTTTCCATAAATAACAATCTTCCTCTTAAAGAGGTTGTATCATTTCATTCAGTGAAAAGAATGTGGTACAAGTTGATTCATACCACATCTTTAAGACAAGTAAATCTTTCTGTTGAATTTTCTTCCAAAAATGTTTGATTACATATTTAAGTTCCCCCATGGGAAACGAAATTCTATGAGTCACTTATTTTTCTTTTTATATACAAATGTAAAATTTCTTCAATCTCATACCATGACAATTCATTCCTTTGGGAACCAAAATAGGTGATTAGATAAAAAGGATCATCTTTTTTTTTTTTTTTTTTTTTAAACAGACGATCTTTAACGTGTGTAACGTAACACAGATTATTGGAAAGCAAATCATCTCAATTGATACGTTCATGCCAGATAGCTGCACTTAAATGGAGCTCAGCACGTCTGCAACGTGCACCCAACGATAAAGAATTGGTATTGTACTTCAGTTTGAAAAACATGATACCCGTTCAGAACTTACTGATCATAATGCATTGGAAGAATTATACCTTGCGCAAGAATCCATTCCTTGAGGTGGAACCAGGGCTTTGTAAATTATCCTTTGCTTCAGAAGCAAATCCTTTGTTATTGCGTTGGCGGAGAAATGGTGCTCCAATATGGCCTGCATCAGGCTGCAAAGAAGAGAAGAATAATGAATCTCAATATCCACAGCATACAACAGACCCCCATAACCACCTGCCCCTTGAGAAGACGAAATACTACGACAACATATACACACACAAAAAATATAGCACGTAAGGACCCGGGATTTTCGGAACATATAAACTGAATGCATAGTTGTCATCCACGGTAACTTGTAGGTCACAGTTCCATCTTAAAACATATAGAATGTGCTTGAAGTAAACATCACTAATCTTATCAAAAGACAAAAGGCTAAGAAATTCTCAACAACCAATTACCATAGTACGAGATACTAAGCAGGAGAGTAATACAAACTGAAAGGCATTACCAATCTAATCAAGATTTCAACCTTAACCCTAGAGGCACAATGATCATCATTTCAAAAAGAGAGGAAGAGAATAATTTCAATGGTTAAAATAACACAGATCAATCAACCCAGATGAGCTCTCATCTAATTTTTCTTCTGAGTACTAATCCCAGCTCATTGCGCCATCATCGAAAACAATGCACAAATCTTGTGGTACACTGCTTGGTTTCTTAAACCCCAAATTGAAGAAAGGAAAGAACTATCAGCAGTTATCTAACTCAAAACTTGCAAGTTAAACAAACTTATCAATCAGAAAGAAAAATAAACAGAAAAAAAAAAAATCAAAATTTTAAATTATTGAAAAAGGTCAAAACTCCAATGAAATCAGATTCATGAATAGTTTCAAAGAAGGACCCATTTGACCCAAAATAAAAAATTGCAGATCTCTGAGATGCATTGGGAGTTGAAATGCAAGCTCAGACCTGAAACCCTAGCTGCTGGGCACTCCGTCTCTCGGCGCCGGTCTCCGGCAACTGTAGCCTCCAGAGTCCGGCGGCGAGCTTCCTGGCCGACATGGGCACCTCTCTCCCCTTCTTGCCCTTCCTCCTCGCTCCTCCTCCTCCCTCTTCTCCCTCCTCCTCGTCAAGGTCATTTTGGTCTTTCCGCCTCTCCTTCCCGTTCTCCTCGATCTTCCACTTGAGTAAAGGCGTCTCGGGCCGGCTCCGTTTCCCGGTGGGAAGCCCGGCCCGCTTGAGCCGGGGCAAACCGGAGCCCCGGGATTTCCTCCTGCTGGGCGGCCGCTCCGGCTGAAGATCCGAGTCCGGTAGTGGGAATGTCGGCTTGCTGGGCTTCTTCATCGAACTCCTCATAGGCTACCCTGGAATTTATCCATTTCAGACAGAGAAAGAAAGAGATTTGTGAGTGTCTGTGTGTTAAAGGGTTTGTGGGATTTGTGTGGGAAATGGGAAAGAAGAGCAGAGCTGAGAGAGAGAGAGAGAGAGAGAGAGAGAGAGTGAGAGTTTGAGAGGGTTATGGTTTGCTTTAGAGAAACTGACGCAGAGAGAGAGAGAGAGAGAGAGAGAGTGAGACACGCCAAGGTATACAAATACAGTGTCTGTGTCGTACAATATACAAACGACGTCCAAATCTATCTATGTATTACTCTTCTTGTATCTTACTCGGTTTAGTTCGGGCAAACCATGTCGTTTGTGTCTGGATTCTTGGGAAGTATGAACCTGGATAGTTTCTGTTAATAAAAAAAAAAAACACAAGGGAAAAAAAAAGAACATGGAGTTTAAAGAGTTTTGTTTTTTTGCACATCCAAATTTGGATATATATTTCCCTTTTGATTTTGTTGTCTTTAAATTTTACTTCCCTTAGGTTTTTTCAACATCACTGGTGACGTCAACCACTACAAATGACGTCATACAAACACTTTAAAAAACGCTAATCAGTGATTGATTTCTGCAAAAATTTTAGTGCGAAACTATTAATTACATTTGTTTCTATAAAAGTTGGTTAAATTACTACTCAGCAGCATGGACTGTGACCAAAGCAGCAAGTTCGGTTTAAGTTACTAAAGATGTCTTCGTCGCTGGTTGGGTTGCCGGTGCTGGTGCTGATGCTAGTGCTAATGATTAGATAGGGCCATAAGGGGCATGAAGTATATGGGCTCTACTCGATTTCAAGTCATCACTACTTTGAAAACAATTAAATAGTGAGTTGTTGTTTGTAAAATTATCGCATTTTAGAAGAATTGACGTGGATCCAAAGATTATTGAAAATTTGAAGGGAAAAAAGAAAATAACTCGTTGATGTCCACGAGTATAGGGTGACCTTTCTTTTCATTTAGACCCTTTCATTTAATGCAATCCCTTTTTTAGTTTAGGTTTGTAGATTCATGCCCAGACTACCACAGATTTTCTTCAAATGAGTTGATAATGAAACTCTTCATCACGTTGATAGGGAAAGTGTCTTTAGATCCATTTCGTGTACCATGTTTCGTCTTTGATAGGTGACCTTTATCGAACTTAAATTCATTGACCAAAAAAAAAGAGAAAAGCATACTGCAATTTTGCAATGGTTAGTGCATCCAGAAAATCTAGTTGTACTGCCTACCTGTTTGAACAAAATTCGGTTTTGCACATCTCTTTTTATTAAATGACAATAAATTGTATGCGTTATGTAATTTTAATAATTTCTTCAAAATTAAACATTTTTTACATTTTTTAAAGAAATGAGTGTCAACCTGTTAATGCAGTGAGAGTCAAAATTACACATAGTAATCCGTAGTGGGCATATCAGAAAAGAGTCATAAGCTCAAGTAACCAAAGTAATTTGACACTACTAGGTGTCAAATGAAAAATACGCCGATGACTCGAAGCTCAATTTATTAATTTGTGACTTTGTCATATATCAAAACTCAGGAGAGAAAATATTTTTTTTATCTTTTGCAATTTTAATACAGGTGCGAGGAGCAACTATCAACTCGTAATTACTAGAAGGATGGTTTAAGTTACGGTTTAGTATTTAAGATTGTTTGTAGTGGTTGTCCAGTTGATTATCTAGATATGTGACTAGGAAAAAAAATTGACCGAGAATGTATAAAATGAACACCATGATGATTTTTTCTTACATGATTGTTTACTATGGCGAGAAAAAAAAAATTACGAAAGAATTGATCATAATTGGGCGGTGCCTTGTCATGTGGCAAGTATGCCTCACTAAAATCTGATCAAACATTGTCAAATTTTCATTACAAACACCGAAAATTCTCTATTTAAACTCAAACAAATGTTAATTATAATTATTATTATTGATCAGTTCAACAAACGTAACTATAGTTTTTTTTTATTTTTTATTTTATAACAAATTGTATTCTCATAAGCGTAGGATTCCTCTCTCTGCACCTAAAGAGAATTTTGTGGCTTTCCTGAGAGACACTAGTGTTGGATCTGAAATTAATCAAATAATTGCAGCTAGTTTTTCGTCCTTCTGCAATTTGCATTATTTATTATCAGCAGCGAAAGGTATCCGAGGGCTTAACCACGTGGCGCTCTCGCAGCGGGTCACACGTGGCATCCGTGGACAAATTTGCATCCTATGAAGTTTCGCTAGGCGACGAAGGCACGAAGGCAACCCACATGGAAAGGGGAGGGCGGGTTCTAACTCGGTTTGTGAGCCAAAACACATGTAATCACGTAAAATATTAAGCTTAATTAACCCAACATGCATGCTGATGGTGTCTGCTGTTTAGCTATATGTCAAATTGCCTACTTCAATTGTTTGACGGGGACTTTGATATGAAAAAAGGCTATTTCTTTACCTAGTTTATGTTGGTGATCGACATGTCTTCTCGATCTCTCTCGTAGCCCCTCCTACGGTTTCTTGACGGCATCTCAATGCGTTTGATCCATGCTGGTGGGGTTCGTTTCTCCTTGGGTGCAAGTGAGGGCGGTGATGACCGGATTCTCACGTCGGCGCCTCCTTCCATGTCTAGGTTTTGGCATACTTCTCTTTGCCCTTTTTTTTTTTGGGTCATATACTTCTCTTTGTCTATGTTAGTTCTTTTGACTTTGTTTCTGCGGTTGAAGATCTCGCGTCAAGTTGGGTTAATGGTTTAATGGATCGTGGAGGCGGGGTTTTGTTTTTAGGTATGAGCAATGTTGTTAGTGTTGTTGGAATTTTGATAGTTATTTCAAAATACAAATCGTTATTGTAACGGTTATCACTGCAATATTGTTATAAATATTCATCATTAATTGTACATTAGTGTAAGGTTTCATTTCGAATAAAATTTTGATACGTTGTGTTATAATGCAATGTACTCAACCGTTTCATACCATTCAACTCAATATTCAATATTTCTCAAAAAAAAAAAAAAAAACTCAATATTCAATACAAATATAATGTCTAAGTGTCTAACACATAAATAGCTCACCTCTACCCAGTGGCGGAGCCAGAAATTTAAGTTTACTGGGGCACGAAAAGAACACAATAATATTAAAATATAAAATATCCTTTAAAATAACTCCAATGAGCTATTTATACTCGATGATTTTTGCAACAAGATTTAATTTTCTTTTCAAGTATTTTAACTTTGTAAAAAAAAAAGTTTATAATTAACAAAAGAATAGCTGAGAATTGTTATTGATGTTAATAAAGTATTTTTTTAATAATTTTGGTATTGGACTTAAAAATTTATAAGTAAAAAGAAAACATGACTGATGTCAAAATTGTTTATAATATTATATTATCAAAATTTCAAAACTTGGGTCCAAAAATGATATCTGGTCTGCACTTCTTTCTTTGGTCTGAAACCCATGGGAATCGAACCCCCAACAACAACGTTAAGAGCCTTGTGCCCTACCAACTGAACTCGACCATCATTCGCTCACCCACCTCGTTAATATGTAATATATAAATTTTGAAAATCAAAACTGGGGCACGTGACCCAGTGTGCCCCTATCTCCCTCCGCCTCTGCCTCTACCCAAACCCTAGCCTGCAAAAGCAATGGCGGCCGGCTTTGACCTCCTCTCTAAGCCATCTGATGATGGCCCTCAAACGTCGATCTTGTGCGACGGTCACTCAATTTTGCCCTAAAACATTCATCACCACTTCGGTGTCTCGTCAGAATGGCTTCGATGATGCAAGGGAGAATGATAGGTGGTCTGATTTGTTCAGAATCCAAGCGGGGTGGAAGCGTGAATGGCCGTGGCGGATGCGGCCTTGCCGAGCTCAACTCAAATCTAGGCCGGGGGTAGGTGGTACTTCATGGAGTAGTCGCCTATGGCGAGACCTGGTATTGACGGCGGTGAACAGAGGGGAGCTTCTGCCAGCCTTGGAGGGCTTCACCTAGAGGCAGATGGTGAATCAATCATGGAAGAATCAAGATTTCGGCTTGGTGCTGGGCTTGCAGTGGACTGCTGGTTTTGCAGGCCAACAGGGGCTCGATGCCTGGGTGCCGACTGTGGATTGGCGTGGTAGTAGCTTCCACAGCCTTATAACTGCGAATGAAGGCATCTGGTTTGACGGAGCCGCGACGAAGCAATCTAGGTGCTGCAGGTGACGCCGATGACGACGTTGACCGGAAACAGCGCAGAAAAGGGAAAGTCAAAGTTGGGTTGGGTGCACAGATCAATCGTGTGGCCCAAATGTGTTAGGGTGTCCAATTTCTTTTGGGTGCCCAAACAAATTTGGGTGCAACATCTAAATCCGGATTTGAAGCTCAAAGTTTTGGGATCTGGTTCTATGGGGTTTCGAATTTGGGATCCAGGAGGCTGGACCCAGCCATACCTCCTAGCCCCAACTTGGATGAAAAGGAGAGATTTTAGTTTTTCGTTGAACTATGCCTATGTACTGTATTCTAGTTTTTTAATAGTTATAGGCTTGCTTTCATTTGTGAGCACTGATTGTCTAATGAGTGGTGCTAGCATACCACGTCCTAGACTTGCCCATAGATGGCAAGGGAATGTATGTATCCGTGCAGTTCTGGCTTGAGTTGAATGAAAGTTGTTTGGATTGATTCAAAAAAGTGTCTAACACATAAATGAGCGAGTCTTAAGAAATCCTATATAAATTTAAAAAAAAAAAAAGCCCTATATAAACATTGCCCAAACAAAAAATTACACAGAAACACATTCTCTATTCATATACCTTGCTTATTGTATTTCTCTATAAGTTTTCCCAACTCCCCTTTGCATAGAGTCCTAAATAAAATATTTTCAATTATGCTATCATGCCAAAGGAAATAACCGAAGTAATTTTAGGATCCAAGTTTATGAGTGTACGCTTATAAAAATTAACAATTGTACATTTATAAAGATTAACGGTTGTTGTACCCTAGAGAGTAGGGCGTTACAAACCTGCTACAATAAAAAAATTGTCTCTTTGAGGCGAAATCTACTCTTAAGGACAGTGTTTACACGCCTCAACCGTAAACTCTTTTAAAATGATGTGTCGTCATTCGGAAACCTACAAATCCAAGAGATAAGTCATATAATCCTTTATTTTAATCTATTATAACAACAACATGATGGTTATTGTTTTATCATTTGTTATTATTATTATTATTTTTTGAAAGGGTTATCATTTGTTATTAATCTATTGTGTTTGTGAGATTTTGTAGGAGATGAATCCAGTGATGAAAATAGCATCCACCGACCTAAATTTCCAACACGGGTGGGGTTTGGGGGTCGTTCTTCGTAGACATAATATTCGAATCTAGAAAATATATGTACCTCATTTGTAGGATGAAAATGAGAGGAAGCTGAAAGAAGGTAGGCAGCCAACATAAGTAATAAGACAACATTGTGGTAGTCGAATATGAATTAATCAACTAACTATTGATATTCACATTTACAATCTGGATCTTTTCTAGCTGGAGACAGTGGGAAGCTAAATTCAGATACCTAGAGCTTTCATAGCTTTGGCCATGAACAGTAATATTTTAAAACCATTTTAATTCATGATGTTGAAATTGAACTATTTGATGACAAAGTCATGAATATATGCTGTATCAAACAGTTCCAGACTAGAAACAATGCACTGCGAAACTCTGGAATCATAGCCTGATAGCCATATATATAATTCCATACTTGTGGATAAAATGAATTATTCGATCAGTCAATTTAATTTTTGACATAAAAAAAAGGATACAGTCTGGTTCTCGAAGAACAGTTCTTCAGTGATGTCCCCCATGATTAGTTCCATTATTGGAGCAAGAAAATGCAGAAGTAAAAGAATTTGATTGGAACAAGAAAATTGGATGTAATAATTGTCCGTGGACTGAAGGTAGCTCAAGTATTAAAAGAAGTATGGTCTCAAAATTTGTAGTTGTCTCCTCCAGGAGGCTCTTTCGTTAGACTAGATTTTCAGGCTGAAGCTCTTGATTTTATTCGAGGTCTCAGGCAAGCCAGGCGAGCGAGGTTGTACAAGCTAGGTGACTCTAAATGTTGACACTCTTGCCAAAGAAATCAAACATCCCTTGCTCACTTTTGAGGGAACAACTTTCGAGCGTGCATTTTTAGGCAAACTTAAGACGCTCAAAGGATTCAGAAATTAATTTCGATTGATTCTTGCCCTCAAGATGTAAGTTCAGCAATTAAATTTGATGCTGTTGGTATAGTGTCCAGTGCCCTGGTGTATGGGATAAGAGCATACGATTACTTAATGGAAAACCAAAGAACGACCTACTAATTAAATGAAAACCCTAGCCTAGCTATCGTAGCCTTTATCACTTTTTTTACTTTTGTGATGCACCATGATCCGTACCGTTCGTAGTTTAGCTCCATCTTCTTCAGCTTCTTCTCCACCCCTGATGCTCTCATAATACCCATGTCAAATAGAGAAAATACCATGATCATTAGAAACCTGCATAGATTAGTAAGAAGTTACCAGATTGGTTAGTAAAGAAATGAGAAAAATTACCATCAGTGCCTCAACTCTTGTGTACAGGCCAATTTGATACCCAGACTCACAATGCTATCAATGTGATACCTGAACACTTATAAGTCTATCAATGACATACTTCCGTCAAATTTTCATAACGGAGACATTAAAAAAGTAACGTAACAAGCATGTGAGCCCCAAAAAAAGGTAAAATGGCTAAAATGATTCTCATTTTAGCACTTTTTTTTTTTTTTCACATAATTTGAATTCAATCCTTCTAATTTTTCAGATTGAATTGGATTGGGATTAGGATTAGGATTTGCTATTCTTATAAAGTTGAACAAAATCAATGAAATCAAACAACTAAAAGAAAACTAATTAGAATTCCCTTTCTTACTCCAAAAAGATTTTCATACTATGAAAAATGTTCGATTAAATTTCAAAGGCAAAATAGCCAAATTGCACCCTGACTTTTCCCATGGCTGTCGATTTACCCCCTGACATTTCAATTTTGATTATCTACACCCTCACTTTTCTAATTGTTGCCGATTTACACCCTATCGTTATTTTTTAGACTTTTCATCTAATTTTCCGTTAACTTAGTTAGCACACGAAGGGCTTTTTCGTCTTTTCAACTATCACCCAAAAAAAAAAATTTAAATAAACCAACACATTGTTAAAGAAATAAATAAAGAATACAAAACTGTTCTTCGTTAAAAGAAGGAGGAAGAAAAAAAAACTTGCCCTTTGTCGCTTCTTCCTTGTTCATCTCTTCTTCTTCTTCACTCCCTTTATTTCAAGATTGGTCGTTAGCTTGCAACTGATCGCTTAATTAATATTTGCTAGTTACATCAAATGATTGGATGATCATATCACTGAAGGAGAGACCATCTTTGATCATTTAGGTTTCTGGTTTTCTTTTTCTTTGAAGGACTAAATAATGTTTAGTCCTTGAGCTTTTGACCATAAAACACTTCAGTCCCTGGCCTTCTAATTTCACACGTTTAGTCCTTGTACTTCAAAATTTCGGACCAATAAGTCCTTGCCGTCTAAAATCTCAGTTAAGTCGCGGCGAAATGTCTATTATGCCAAAGAAAGCGGTTCCCTCATAAGCAAGTAAGAATCACATCAAGATAAGGAAGCTTGTCAGGTAATAGCATTTGGTAGTCTATCTCATCCGAACAACGTGGAATGTGCTCATTGAGGGCTTTTTTCGTTTTGCGGGTATCATATGACCTGGAGGCTGCTATGGTTCACGATCCTTATACAAGGACCCCCAGCAGGATCAAAGCTTTTTGTCCTGAATACGGGAAAGAAATACCATTCAGGCAATATTTCCAAAGGAGTTGCAAATGGATCCGCGGGTTCACCAATCATTGATGGTTCTAAAACAGCTAAGCCAGCAATTACGACCCAAGAAGTAATAAGTACTTGGGCATGGACTTGGAAACTTCCTATTTGCCAATAGAAATGTTGGCCTACCTCCACACCGGACCTCAGTTTTTTTTTTTTTTTTAATAAATTTATTCCTTTCTCTTTTTTTATTTATTCTTTTTTCTTTATTTGTTTTTTTTTTTTTTTTTCTTTCTTTTTATCTCTTCTCCTCCACCCCCTACGACCTCCTTTCTTTTTATCCCTAAACAGATGCCCTTCAGTCGATTCCTCACGCCCCGGCGTCATGGCTCCTCGTGGTTCAGCTGCTGCCACAGCTGGAATGCGCAGCCGTTGTATCGATGGAGGCGGCAACTCCAGCTCCGGAGGCATGGGCGGTAGCGGCGGTGGCTCTAGTGCCGGAAACAACATACTCAGGTTCTACACCGACGACGCTCCTGGCTTGAAGATCTCCCCCACTATCATGCTCGTCATGAGCCTCTACTTCAACGACTTCATCACTGCCCTCCACATCTTCGGCAAGCTCTACCTCCACCGATCCACCGGCGGAGCTTAAATTTTGGATCTTAACACTGATCGTTCTGGATCTGGAGGTATTTGGAGAGTAATCGGTAATTTCAATCGACTATTTGGAGGCTTTGATCTTCTTTTTGTTGATATTCATAATTCATTTTAGCTCTTAAAAGATCCGATCGGATTTGTGTACGGGTCGGATTTGGTGAATTGGGGATGAATTGAAGGGTGGGGTTTGGAATTTGGGGGTTTTTGAGAGTGGGGGATGTAGATGGATGAAGGTGTGAGATTTGTTGGCCCTTCTGGGGTGTTGGTGAAGAATAGGAATTCTTCGGGGTGTTTAATTTTGTGAGGAAGAAGCCTGGTTAGTGGAAGTGTTGGTTCTTCGAGTTCTCGGAAGGTTTTCGAATCGAAGAAGGAGAAGAAGAGGTCGAGGTTGGTGATGAGTGATTCAGGGTCGAGTGATGAGCTAAAACATTTATATGTATGGAATATGAAAATTAAAATTACAACAAGCATGTGAAGGTCATCTTGATTGATTCAAGTTGGGATTGTGTTATATTGATCTCCATAAAAGGAACATAGAGGAAGAGGGCATGCTCAGAAGAAGATGATTGAGAGATAGACAGAGAAGAAGAGGAGAGAATGAGGGAAAAAAAAACAGTTGTGGAAGACGAATAGTAGTATTTTTTTAAAAAAAAATTAACAAAGTGTTTTAGGGAATCAAAAATTGAGAGAAAATCGCTGTGTATTCTCATTGATAATAGGGGCCTCTTTACATAGAGGATTACAATGCATAGAGTCTGAATCATACAATGAAAGATAATCTCTAGATTCTTCTAATTGAACCCTATTACCACTAGGTCAAGTAACCTAGAGTTTGGGCCAAATACAAATTAGGGTTTTACTTGAACACTCCCCCTTGTATTGCTCAAACGCGGTGCTTCTCTCGTTGCCTCGCTAAAAACCTTGCCGAGTAACAAAAACCCAGTGGGACAAAAATAACCTCGGTCGAAGAGGAAAAAGAGCACAACACACCCTTCACGCTTCGAGACGAACATGTAGACATCTCCCCCTGATGACTACGATCACGGGAGTTCAGATAATTTTCGCAAGCCAATTCTTGCCACATGTTTCTCGAACGTGGATTTAGGCAATGACTTAGTAAAAAAGTCTGCCACATTGTCCTCAGATCGAACCTGGTTCACTTTGATCTTGAGGAGCTTCTGTTGTTGCTGATTGTCCTTGGTGTTGTCGCTTTTGATGTAGCCTTGCTTCATTTGTGTAGGCTCATCTGTGGTAGACTTCAAACCACAACTTTTCGAACATGCGTCATTATGGATCCAATCCATATACATTCACAAACCACTTCGTGAAGAGCAAAGATCTCTGCATTGTTCAAAGATATAGCGACTAGGGTCTGTTCTGTAGACCTCTAAGATATCATGGTCTTTACCCATGGTGAACACATAACCAGTTTGGGAAGACTTTTGTGTGGGTCAGAGAGATACCCAACATCAGCAAAACCTTCCAAAACACATGTTGTTTTGGGAAGGGGATAGTGGACGCAGGCCAGTGTTGGCGGCGTTCCTAGTGTGTGATAGGTCTGAATCCATCATCTCTCTATAGGGATAAAGCATGCTCCTATCAGTCGTACATCTCTAGTATCAAAAGATATCTTTTTCCACCAATCTAATGGTGTCGCGTTGGCACACAGCTATACCTAGCTAACAAGTTCACAACATATGAGATGTCCGGTCTTGTGCATTGGGCTAAGTACAAAAATGCGCATATTGTACTTAACTAGGGCATTTCTGCCCCTAGCACATCTTCGTCATCATCCTTCGAACAAAGATGATCCTTTTCAGGATCAAGACTACGAACGATCATGAGGGTGCTTGAAGGCTTGACCTTGTCAAAATGCCTAAGCATCTATCAACACGATGCTCAAGTTCCAAACTGAGACATCATCGTGTTCTCCCAAAATCCTTCATCTCAAACTCGGATTTCAAGTGTTCAGCGGTTTCCCTTAACTCTTTAAGGGCTTCCAATGAAGATCATGTCCAACATGAATCGCGATGGAATCCGAAACTTGTTATGGAAACGCGTGGGCATATCCCTTCCCAATCAAGTAGTCATTTTAGTGAGCGTTTCAACCTCTTTGTAAACGTGCTCCGTGGTCTAGAGCCACTTGACTTGGGTAAATGAAGTTCACCATGAACCTTCATGTATATTCCGTATCTAGATCCCCATAGAGATACGTAGTGACCATATTTGTAAGCTGCAAAATCAGTTATTCGGAAACTACCAAACTGACAGGGTAGTGGAGTGCAATGGCATCCATTACGAGAGAATATGTCTCATCGTAGTCGATTCCAGAGCGTTTTGTGAGAAGCCTTGCGCTATAAGGAGAGATTGCCATCTCTTTTTCTCATCACGCTTTCTAACGAAGACCCATTAGTCAATAGGTTTTATGTTTAGGAGGTGTTGGCATCACTGGCTCAAAAACCTTCATCTTCGTTAGAGAATCCAACTTAACCTGGATCACATCTTTCCATTTAGGCCAAATTTCTCTACGTTGTCATTCATTCATCAACGGAGCGTGGTTCGATATCATCAGACTCAACAAACTCATGCGCAACTACATCATCAATTATGATGGAGTTTCTATCCCACGTCTCATGTACACTAGTGTAATTTTCAAAGAGCTCTATATTCTCAGGAATAAGTTTTGACGTTGAGGCGTCCCCCAACGATAACCATAACCCGGAAGATTCTCATGAGACGGATTTTGAGTGTCGATGATTCAAGGATTAGGTTGTGCCAAAGCATCCTTCGAACCCACGGGCCTCCCACGCATCCTAGCTGGGGCCATGGC
This sequence comes from Rosa rugosa, assembly GCF_958449725.1. NCBI lineage: Eukaryota > Viridiplantae > Streptophyta > Magnoliopsida > Rosales > Rosaceae > Rosa > Rosa rugosa. The sequence goes on from NC_084821.1 coordinate 44,461,227, forward strand.
CTGTAACGCCAGAGTGTCACTCTCTTTGGTGTTGGCGCCATGCCTACCTCCGTGTAGGGTGGCGCTACGTCCTCTCGTAGGGACGTACTTCCTTGCAAGCATATTTGCAGCAAATGTGTGATCTCGTCACTTTAGTAGGGATCGAGATAAGACATAGTAGGGACAGACCACGACAATTCCTGTCGTTCCTACTGAACATATATGTTCTTATCTCCCCCTAACGACGGGAAGGTTGTCTCATCAAAGTGACAACCCACAAATCTAGCGGTAAGGAGATCGCCTTGCAAGAGCATTAAGTGGCAGACGATTGTTGGAGTCTCAAATCCAATGTAGTTGCCCATTCGTCTATACGGACCCATCATAGAGCGCTGTGGCGGCGCAATTGGCACATAAATGGCACACTCAAATATGCGTAAGTACGATTCTTGTACCCAGTCACTAGCTGTAACGCAGAGGTAGATTGAGTGGTAGTGGGTCGTAGATGAATTAGCATAGCTGCATGCGATATTGCATCACCCCAAGAGGATATAAGGAGATTGGTGCGCATTACCAATGTCCGGACTACCATCGTAGTCGTTTCCGAGAGACCATTTGGGTGTGTACATGAGGATATGATGTCCAACATCATTCCCTAATGCAATAACCATCGAAAGTCTTCGATGTAAACTCTCTAGCATAGTCAAATCCAATTGACTGAATAGGATGATTCGGGGAGTAAGCCCGTTGTTGTATGATATGTGCTAGGAGTGTAGCATAAGCAGCATTACAAGTGGACAATGGCACAACATGTGACCAGCGTGTTTGCGTGTCAACCAACATCATGAGATATTTAAACATCCGCAAGTTGGTTGAACTAGTCCACAGAATCCCGACAGATTCTATGAAGAACAGAATGAGTATTTTCATATCCTTGGCATAGGACGGTCTCAGTCCTAACTTCCCTAAGGAACGGGCTTTGTAAAACGAGCGAGAGGCCTTAAAATCAACCAATGAGGATTTTGGTTGGGGCTAAGCGTCTGAAACGCTATTTGAAGCAAAGTTGGTGATTGCAACATCACCTGGGGCGCCATCACCATGATGGACGCTATCCATGGCGTCATGGATAGGAACTGTGCCAGCCCTAAGCTGGTGGTGGACGGAGGAGGTGGCTTAGGCAGCAGCGTCGGTCACACTTAGTCCAGGAATCAATTTTTGATTCATGCTTCGTTTCGCTCGAAAGGAAGGATGTCCATGTGAAGTCTTTAGTAGACGGATCATCATATCATGACTAGGATGACCTATCCTGTCGTGACAAAGCCAATATGTGTCTAAATCCAAGAGATCTTCTCTCATAACTTTATTGGATTTAATAGCTCGAATAGTGACATAAAGTCCACTAGAGAGACACATAAACTTCTCTAAGATGCGCCTTTATTCCCAATCATTAGTGGTATTGCAAAGGAACTCATTTCCGTTCTCTACATGCGTTATGGAATTCGTTGGCTATTTATAGGTGCGATTTGCCTTAGGAGCGTAGAGAGTTTTGCGACAGTAATCAAGGTGCCTTTTGGCAAGGGGAACTTGGGCTATTCCATGTTCTTGAATCAATACTGATGGCCCAGCCATCGTAGTCACAAAGTCATATGCTCAGAATCAAAATGGAGTCATAATGAAAAGAACTCGAAATTTTATTCATAAGCCAACAAAGTACATCATTGTCTTTTTAACCATTAGGAGAATCTAATCCAAATGCTAGCTAATGCAAAACAATGGTAGTCGTCTAACTTCTTTCAGTAATTCCAAAATAAATGTGACCAGATGAGTAGAGACATGTCGGTGGAGCAAAGCTCGCTTAAGTACCACTAATCTCAGAACTTTCCTAGCTAGACATCACACTTACTTTGGGTGAGACTACTTTGAAGAAATACTAAACCATTGGCATTTACTACAAAAATATATGGCAATTTGCCTATTACATCTCTTGGAAAAATAAATACTTAAACAGAATTGGCGATCTATTGATCCCAGCCAGATTTGTAGTCTTCAACCCTTCACTCTAGATCATCTTCTTGATCTTCTTGTTCCATATAGTGAGCTTCTCTTGCTTCACAATATGCTTTGTAGGCGGTGACAATTTCTTCACGAGCTCTAAAAATGTGTGCCCAATGGCCGGATACTCCACATCGAGAACATACATCTCTTTGCTCAGACTCCATTGATTGAGGCGCTTTGAAAGCGTCATTTAGATGGCTCTTAGTGTTGGTGGCGCCACCAACATGGCCACAGGCGTTGACTCCCTCTCTCTTTCCACGTTTACCTCTTCGGTTCCGTGTTCGCCTATTTTGGCAGTTACCTTCCCAAGTAGAGCGATTATATGGACCAGAACGTCCAGAAGTATCCCTAAGATTAGGGTTTCGCTCTTGGCGCTCTCTCTTAGAGGCGCGACTATAATTGGATTCCGGAATATGCTCTGTTTCCATGGATCTCGAATTATAGTTCTTCACAAGGATGTTGTCATGCTTTTCAGCGACATTCATAGCTCGAATAAGCTCATGAAACCTTGTGATCCATCCTGCAGCAACATCGATTCGATAGTTCTTAGCAACCATCAATGCAGAGACGGGGGAAGGTAGAGAGAGTCTTCTCAATCAACATCGCATCTGTGATCTCTTTACCACAAAATTCCATTAAGGATTTAATGCGAAGTGCTTCCGAGTTGTAGTCAAGAACTGACTTGAAATCACAGAAGCGGAGGCTATGCCATCTCACTTCTAGGCCAGGAAGCAGGGAGTCACAGACATTGCCAAATCTTTCTTCAAGTGAGACCCACAGCCTTCTGGGGTCTTCTTCATTCATACACTCGTACTGGAGCAAATCATCCATATGACGAGTCATTAGGATGATGGCTTTCGCCTTATTTGCCTCTAAGGCTGCTCTATTTGCTTCCAAAGCTTGAGCTTGCTCAACAGTTAGCATGTCCTGGCTAGGCTCGAGAATCGTATCCAGGATTCCATCGGCCTTGAGATGCTGGCGGACATCACGAACCCACCTGTGATATTCAGAGCCAGTTGTTCCCAATGGAGCAAAGTCCAATTTGTTCAGGTTACTCATTTTGAAAGAGAACAAGAAATTATGGTTAGTTTCGGAGCGTAAAAGACTACCACGAAAACATATAAAATTTCATAGCGTAATCACTTCCAATAAATTAGGAATTTCTGAGTGTAATCGCTTCCCAGAAATTAAATTCCAAGAGGTATTGGGTTAGATCGAAACAATGACGTAAGTGGTCGATCATAAATTCTCTACAAACTCTAAGTTTGGAGATCTCAACAAGCTCTAAGCTTGGAGTGAGCACGATCCCCCACAGTTCGGCTTAATTTGGTCTCCCCCATGATGAAAAAAGGGGGGTAGAAGAAGGGAGGTTGCAAGTCCCCGAAAAAGAAGAGAAATTGAATTAAAAACTCTAAAAAAACGGGAACATTTAGTAAAAAATACCTCGAAATAGGTCGCCGGAAAATTTGGCCGGAAAAAGTGCCCGGAAAAGTCGCCGGAAAACTGGCCGGCGGTCGTTGACTGTTGACCGGCGTTGACCATGAGCTGGCTGTGATGACGTGGCAGTGGGGTCCCCCGGATGCTGACGTGGCGGCTGACTGTTCTGCTGACGTGGCGGTGGGTCAGGTGTGTCAGTGGGCCGAGTCAGGTCAGTAGGCTTATGGGCTTTTCTTCTTTGGGCTGGGCTCCTTCTTCTTTCTTTCTGGGCCAAGCTTCTTCTCCTTTTTTTTTTTTTTCCTTCTTTTCTTCTCTTTTCTGCCGGTTTTCATGCTGTAAGGTGTAGCTGCCAGTTCAATATCTTCTAGGCCGGATGTCCGGAAGGTGGTGAACCGGTGGAATATTTGCTGCGGGTTTTATGGAGCTTCCGGTGGCCGGTTCGGTAGGTTCCGGCCGGTTCTTGGAGTGGCGCCGCCGGTTCTGAACTCCTGGGGTCGAGGGTTTCAGGGTGTGAGGTGGAGGCCGAAAAGGCTTCAAGGTTTTGTATTCGAATTTGGGGTTTTAGCTTCTTGAATCAGGGTTTGGCTATTTGTTTCAGGGTTAGGGCTTCGTGCTGATAACGTGTTTTAGGGAATCAGAAATAGAGAGAAAATCGTTGTGTATTCTCATTGATAATAGGAGCCTCTTTATATAGAGGATTACAATACATAGAGTCTGAATCATACAATGAAAGATAATCTCTAGATTCTTCTAATTAAACCCTATTACCACTAGGTCAAGTAACCTAGAGTTTGGGCCAAACACAAATTAGGGTTTTACTTGAACACAAAGTAAATTTTTTTTTCTTCTTGATTTATTAATATATGAGGGTAATATTAGAAGATTATAGGCAAAAAATTTATAGTTGGCCGATGTACTAAGATTTTTGTTGGGTACAAATAGCAACACTTTTTTTTTGGGTGACAATTGCAGAGACAAAAAGGCCTTTCATGTGCTAACCAAGTTAACAAAGAAATTGGATGGAAACTCTAAAATTTAACTATAGGGTGTAAATCGGCAACATTTGGAAAACTGAGGGTGTAAATAATCAAAATTGAAATGTCAGGGGGTAAATCAGCAGTCATGAAAAAAGTTAGAGGGTAATTTAACTATTTTGCCAATTTCAAATTATTAATAATGCAGATGAAGTTCAATCTTTTTTTTTTTTTCGTCAAGCCTCTCTCTCCCATAATTTAAATCTACAAACAAACCCATTGTAATCAAAGATAAGCACCGGGAGTTTGGAATCTATAGTTCTTCAAAACAGAAACAGCATACCCTTATGCCTTCGATTCAGAGTCAATTGAGGTGGCTTTAGCCTCATCCAACTTTGTTTGGTTTGAACTAAGACCCTGCATATATATCGTTTTATAAGACTCCTCAGGAACACCCGATCTATAATGTTTTTTATGCTATTAGGTTTTAAATAGGATTAATTCCAGTTTACCCACTTCAACTTTGGGTCGAATATCATGTTAGTCCCTGTTGTTCTAATTTCATCAATAACAGCCCTACACTCTCAATTTTAATCAACAGTGTCCAATTCTCTAAGTTGCATCCAAAATTTCTATCAAGTGATGACGTGGCAAGGTGGTCTGGCCCACACAAAGGGGTAAATTGGACAATTTACATATTTTTACCTCCACGCCTTCGTCTCTTGCATTCTGCACGCCCTCCACATACCAGTTTTCAACACATTCGCCTTTGTACACCGATTCCGACTACGGCGACACTCAATATCGGTAGAGATCTCTTCGTTTTGACGTTGGCTAGATCTCCATGGTGTTCATTTTCTTAAAAGTGACTCAAGAATGAGAATTGAACATCAGAAGCTTCGACTATTCATGGTGGTTTCCGGTCAAATTCTTCGACTCCGACGACGGCAGCAGACGAGACCAGTGGTGGTAGCCTCTTCTTGGTGACGCGAAGTGGTTTCCGGTATTCTTTGGTTTAAACGTTGACCATGGCGTCAGTTTGAAGTTGGGAAGCTTCCGGTGATTTCGATGCATTTTCCGGTGACTCCGGTCACCGTTGATGATGAGTGAGGTATGAAATTTGATCCTCTTGGTGAGCTCTACGTGTTGGTATAATTGAATTTCAGGTTTGATTAAGTTCTGGAAGAGGTGGGATTTCGGCCACCCCCGAAATCGTTGTTCACGGTGGCGCTTTGGCTATTCTGGGTTCATCTCTGACCTTAATATGTGTTTATGCACAGTTATCGATGGTTGGTTGTAGTTAATTTCCAAAATTTAGGCTGGGTTCATCTAAAGTTGGAAGTTGGATTGGAGGAAGAGTTGTTTTCGGTGGAGAGCTCCGGGACGCATAAACAAAGGCAGGAGGCGTGAGGTTCTGGATTGTCCCATGCCGATGTGTGTGAGGAAGATGGAGAAAGCAAAACAGGAAGTATAGATGTTACTGATTCTAGTGCGTCAGAGGTTATATAAATTTGGATGATGATGAGGTTTAATGACTAGTATCTAAAGAAGCTGAATTGTAAGAATCCAAAATCTAGTGGATTTAGTGGTGAATCTAGTTATGAACTTATGATAGTTCACTAGATCAAGGTGATAAAAAGTTAAAAACGATCATGAGAATGAAGTATCCTCAGCCAGTCAAGAGGTTGTTGGTGAGATAGAAGAAGAAGCATCATCTTTAGAAAAATCAGAAACTATTTTGGGGTCTAAGAGGAAGAACTCAAACGGTGATGGAGATGTTAAGTAGCTAGAATACAAGAATTGTGATGGGGATGTTAAGCAGCCAGGTTGCAAGAATGGTGTTGGGTTTTCTAGCCTTCTGGGTTCGTCTCTGTTCGGAAACAAGGACACCCCCTAATCAAAAGGGTTAAGTTACAAGGGGTATTGTCGGTATTTAGCTTTTTGTCTCTTGTCACGTCATCAGTTAACAGAATTTTTGGATGGAGCTTGGAGAATTGGGCACGACTGATTATAATTGGAAGTGTATGGGTGTTGTTGATGAAATTGGAACAATAGGGACTAACATGATGTTGGACCTAAAGTTGGAGTAGGTAAACTAGGGGCACGTTTACTTACTTGGAATGGAATGGAATGTAATGGAATGATTACGGAGTAAAAATACCCCTGTGTTTACTAACACATAAAGGAATCGGAATGATTTCAGGTAAAAGAATTCCTGTGTTTACTAACACATGAAGGTAGGTCCCACCTATTTATCAGGAATCGATTCCTGAATACTCAGGAATTCGATTACGAAGGGGGGAGATAGGTTTAGGAATCATTCCTCCGGAATCAATACCGATTCCTTTCTTCTCTCATTCCACTTGTCTCCGATTCATGATTATTTTCCATTCCAAGTAAGTAAACGTGCCATAGAATTAATCCTAATATTTTTGTCAATAAAAAAAATAAAAAATAAAAAGAAAAAACTTATTAGGTCTGCCATTTAGGCAAAAAGACATGCTTGCCCTTTTTTTTTTCCTCCACGTGTTTGCCACGTCATTTTTTTAACGTCTCCGTTATGGAAATTTGACAAAAGTATGTCATTGATAGCCTTATAAGTGTTCAGGTATCACATTGATAGCATTGAGAGTCTGGGTATCAAATTACCCGATGCACAAGAGTTGAAGCACTGATGGTGCATTTTTCTCTAAAGAAAATACTAGCCATGTCAATTTTCCGTTCAAACATTGCCACAAATTTTGAGTCCACAGACGATTGCCTATGAAATTCCGAATACATGTATGCTCTTGATACATATATATATACACATATACATATATATATATATATACATACACACACACTATTATTAAGAGAAGAGGTTTTGTTAGCTAAAATATAAAATTTTGACAGAATTGACCCTAGAAGATTAATAAATTTTAAGAATTAATTAAATCAAAAGGATAATTAAGACATTTACAAAATGTATTTTTATTAAAAAAAATAATTTAAAAAGTACCTACAACCCACTTTTCTCTCTTCCATTGTTTTTTTTTTCTGCAATAACCAACTCTTTTCTTTTTTATTTTTTGAAGAAAAAAAATAATAACTTGCACATGCAGAACATGTGTGGAGAAATGCTAATATATATATATATATATTTTATCCAGAGCGGAGCTCCACTTTGAAATTAACGTGTGAAGTTCGAGTTTTTGGTCACTTTTCGGTCGCATATCAACATCTTGACTATTCAGCTTTTAGGTACTAGTGTATAGATCATCTCTGCAAATTTTCAGCCAAATTGATGATCGTTAAGGTATCTAACTCGCTTAAACCAATGGACGGACTGAATCTGTCAACCTGAACCGTACTAGCTTTAAGGCAATCATCAATGCCTTAACGATCATCATTTTGGCTGAAAATTTGCAGAGATGATCTATACACTAGTACTTAAAAACTGAACGGTTGAGATGTGGATATGCGACCGAAAAGTGACATAAAACTCGAACTTCACATGTTAATTTCAAAACGTATGCGACCGAAAAGTGACCTAAAACTCGAACTTCACACGTTAATTTCAAAGCGGAGTTCCGCTTTGGATAGGATATGTATATATATATATATATATATATACTAGACTCCAAACACACCCTATGGGTGTAGATAATTACGTGGGAAGTTATTCCACAGAATGTGGAGAAAATTGCTGCACATATTTTGTTTTTGATTTTTGAATTTTTTTATATTAAATTTCTTTTGTTTTTCTTTTATTTGTGAATTGACCATTTTGTCTTTCTCAAATATTTCAATTCAAATATTTTTTAATATTTGAGGGATATTTGGTAAAAATTTTCTGTTTTGGCTGACAAACTCTTTTTTTTTTTTTTTGAAGGGAAAGACGACAAACTATATTCAGTGAAACTCATAAATACATGGAGCGATGCAAAAGCATCGAAAGAAACACAATAAAGCATAACAAGATGCATAAACGCATCTATAAAGTAGGAAAACAATAAATGATAGCAAGACGCACAGACGCATTTAAAATGAAAGGTAACCATGTGACTTGATGTCGGACGACATCGCTGCACTGCATATGTCACGAGAGCGGTGTAAATATAATAGTAACCGTAACCGTAACCGGTGATATGATCACCTAGGAGAGGTGATTCATTCACCAGGAGTTCGAAAGTAACCGAGGGTGTCAGAAACTCGAAAATTAGCAAATGAACTCCTAAGAACCAGAACCAATACCAGATCAATATGAGCAGCTGTCTCGGATCCAAGATCCGAATCTGTAAGCGACCCGGATCCCAAATACGGATCCAAATCTGGCTCGAGACCCAAATCAAGTCTGCCAAAGCAGACTTGACAAGAGCCCAAGCCTATTTGAATCTGATTTGGTCACCCAAGCACATGAGCACCCTAGCAGCGACTCCTCTCTGGGCACCCAAACGTCTATGCACCCCAGCTTGCAGCCGGCAAATGTCACCGGTGGAAGAACCCACGACGTCACCCTCGCCAACCACAACCAGCCCCAGCTCTCCTCGCCCAGTCGTTCCGCCACGCCACAGATGGAAAAACCCCTCGCTGGGAGGACCTAACACCACCGCCAACTGTAGCACCCTGATCCACGACACAACCTGAAACCAAGACGGGATCTTCCATCCAAACGCCCAACGCGCAGCAACCTTCAACCACCAAGCAGTAGGTCTGAGATCCCATATTTGGTTCGGGTCCCCCAAACCATAGTTGCACCACCGATCTGACTGCTGACTTGCCGGAGCCACACCTAATCCGAATCCTGACCTCCAAGACGACATTGGGGTCCCTGGATCCCAAACCTTCCAGTCGCCAGCCGCCACCAATCCTAGGTGCCGATCCGAGAACAATTCCAAACCCCAGTTAGAAGCTGTTTGGGTAGAAAAGAAATCCATCACCGCAAAACAGGTCAAGGATCTCGACTTCTTGGAGAAAAATGAAAAAAAGGAAGAGGCGGCAAGGGCCGTACTCGACATTTGCGACACCAGGGGAAGCGCTAGAATTTTACTCCATCGAAGATGGAGGAAGGTGCAGAAACGCCTACCCATGGGAGGCGGCATTCTCTCAAACCCTAGCAGAGAGGGTATTTATTGTTGAACAAACTCTCTCTTCTTAATGATAGTATAGAGGGCTCAAGTGTTGGTACGTAGTTAACAGTAACATACATGCCATATATTCCGAAAAAAAACTTGTTTTCATATGTTCCTTTTTCGGAGACAAATGAATGAGTCCTTATGCATGTGTAGACCCTTCGTTTTTGGACCCTTCAATAAGTTGAAAACATTTGATGCCAGAATCTCACCACAAAAGGATTCCTGGGTTGTTCTTCAATGATGTTCTCTCTTTTCTTTTTTTCTTTCTTCTTGTTCATTTTCTATATAGAATTGATTCTAAGCAGAGACTATCACATCACATGTAAAAAATTTCTTCAAGCCATCTTTATATCTAGCCACGATGCTATCTTCATGCTTCAACCTTATTCGTGCTCAGTTCCATCAGATAATTCCAACCCTCATAGTAATATTGATCGAGAGAAATGGCTGAAATTCTGTAATTCAATACAAATTGATGGAAACGTATAAAAAAAAAATACAAATTGATGGAAATGAATTTTTAATTAAAGGATTAGACAAGAGCATCTTCTCATGTTGCAATTTGTCCAGCATTTTCTAATAGAAAAATTTTATATACACATCCCAATTTTTTCCATTTTAAATAAAAATTTATGGGTAGAGAAAATGACCAAAAGACACATCTATATTAGATTGATAGAAGAAAAAATTTAAATGAATTATGTTGTTTCTTCTATATATCTCTTTCGAATTCTTTGTTCATCCTAACCCTAACCTTGCACACATCAACATTACCATCATAATCGTCTAGCTATATTTGTATATGTCTAAAGAAAAAATGAACATGAAATAATTATTCCATTCATACACCTGCAATCATGAGTTAGAGAAGCTAAATAATTTATTCAAAATGTAAATTATTATTCACATGAATTGTTATCCAATTCTTAAAATAAGATGAACATGGAATCATTATTCACCTCTAGCATGAAAATAATCTGTGTCCTTTGTCCTTTTATCCAATCCTATTTCTACTCATTGAGGAAGAAGAAGAAGAAGAAGAAAAAAAAAGGTCTAATCCCAACAAGGTCTTCGATTATGGTGTATGGCACTGTCTTGATCTTGGACACGAGGTCAATTGATTATGGTGCTGCCTTGATCTTGGATTTGTTTGAGTGATTGGTAATGGATGTTGGTTTATGAGAATTGAGGGTAGTTTGGATATTTTGGGTTGTGTATTTAGTAAAATGTTAGGATAAAAAATTAAATAGGTGGTGCATTGAGTAAGAGGTGTGCATTAAGTAATTAGGGATGTGTATTTAAAACTAGTCTTTCTAATACGAAAAAACAAAAAAAGGACAAAATTAAACAACAACAAATCAATATAGAAGTAAGATCAATTGATATCCATTATTGACATCTTTGAGGTATTTATTTTGAGATAAAAACTAAACACTATCTCGTTCTTTCTTTTTCAAGGTATTGAAAAGTTAGATGAGGAATAAGACATATGGGATGAAATCAGCTGTCCTCATTATTCTATCTGAGACAGCTGATTTCATGCCTAAGAGTATAAGACTCCACAAATTAACTGCTCAAACCGAGTCTGATAGTTGAGACGTCAACTTTAAAAACCTCATGCGCAGCTTGGTTTAGAGTGCAGGGTCTATCAATGAGATTTCCTTTTCCACGGAGTAGCTGCCCATTCCATGGAAGGGGGTCAATGGACTAGTTTTTGGTCTATTTCACATGATTAATTTGACTATTCGAGAGTTGAGAGCCCAAGCCCTAGCTAGAATTTTCGTAGTCCATTTCATACGATATGAGAGATTTCAGCCCAACTGAGGTATGTAGCTAGAAATTAAGAAATGTAGCCAATCGCCTAATCTTGTGAAATTCTGGGGGTCATTTAATTTTATGTTCCGCTAATTAGTGACTGATTCCTGTCAAATGATAGATTGATAGGCTACCATCATGATATATAAAACAGAAAACACTTTGATTTTTGTGTTTTTCTGGAAGCTATCAATATCATTTCTGTGTCTACTTGATGATGTTGATCAGTTCTTCAAGTATGACATATATATGTACCAAACTCTGAAAGTGTCAAATTATTAGATTAAATAGCAAAGACGAAAACCATGAAAGAAACTTAATTGAAAGTTTTTCGTACCAATATCATCATCAACCTTAATCGTCGTATTAATTAATTGAAAATTGAAGATAAGTATTCACTTGTTCCTTCTATACACGGTCTTTCTGATGCAATATGATAGTTGCTGGTCGCAGTAGTCCAATACACCTATGTTATCTATATTATTTTATTTATTTATCTATATTATTTTATTTATTTATTTTCCTTTTCCTAGTTCTATTTGGATTTTATCAATTACTAGTTGGTTTAGGGTTTGCCAAGCCCGACTCTGGGAAATTCAAGGCTCGGGGCGAAAAATAAAATTGGGCCCTTTATATAAAAAAAAAAATCAAAAATATTTCATATTGATGAAAAAAAATATGATACAACGGGAGGGACATAAAACCAATACCCCGAAAAATAAAGATTACATCGCTTTATATCAATCAAATCTCATCTAAAATGACTACTTCATCATCAACCTTAAACGTCGTATTAATTAATTGAAAATTGAAGATAAGTATTCACTTGTTCCTTCTATATACAGTCTTTCTGACGCAACATGAGTTGCTGGTCGCATTAGTCCAATACACCTATGGTATCTATATTATTTTCTTTATTTATTTTCCTTTTCCTAGCTCTATTTGGATTTTATCAATTACTAGTTGGTTTAGGGTTTGCCAAGCCCGGCCCTGGGAAATTCAAGGCTCGGGGCTAAGAATAAAATTGGGCCCTTTATATATAAAAAAAATTTCAAAAATGTTTCATATTGATGAAAAAAATATGATACAACGGGAGGGACATAAAACCAATACCCCGAAAAATAAAGATTACATCGCTTTATATCAATCAAATCTCATCTAAAATGACTGCTTCTTGCATTTTTAGATGCAAAGTCATCAATTATGTGCTCAACCTCAACATTTTTCAACATATTCTTTTCAATACTCAAGATTGCTAAACCATTCAACCTATCTTGAGTCACCGTTGTCTGCAAATAAGATTTTAATAACTTTAATTTTGAAAAACTTCTTTTCGCAGATGCCACTGTAATAAGTACAGTCAATAAAATCCTATAAGCAACCAAAATATTTGGAAACATATCCTTTTTTTTTTTTTTTTGCAAACTCCATAATTTTAATGGAATTCCATGGTTTTTCTGTTTCATATGCTTCATTTGGTAGCATTTCCTGCAATAATTGTAACTTAGAAAGCAAATATTTTGCATCAATATCAGACACCTCACCATGTTTCAAAGCAAGTTCAAGTTTCAAACAACAATTTTTCATTTTTCATCATCCAATGAAACCAACCGTGATGCATCAAATAAGAAGCCAAATACAGATTCAAAACTTTCTATTTGTTCAAATCTACTCTTCAATTGAGAAAAAGCCGTATCAACTAAGACAAGAAAGTAATCAGTTCTAAAAATCTTCTTGAGCTGATTGTTGTTCTCTATCTGTATCAGGAATCTCATCAAAATGTCTCTTTCTTATAACCCTACGCTTCACAGGAAATACAGACTCAATTCCCATTTCATTTGCAATTTCTTTAGTATCAATTATAGCATAATTAAATCCATCTTCTCTATATTTTAAAAAAAATGAAATCAACCCTTTTAAAACTTTTAATAGCAACATCAAGAATCATATCTCCAGCCTGCAAATTTTTGCTCACCATGTTTATTTTGTGCAAAATATCATGCCATATAACCAAACTTAAAATGAAATAAAAAATTGAAAATTCACCATCTAATAATTTCCCAACTTCCCAACTCAAATGATTATCATATGCATCACCCAACTTCAGCAAGTTTGATTAAAGCTTCTTTTATTTTGGGAAATTGACTTTTTATTGCTTTCACACTTTCAATACGACTTTCCCACCGTGTAGCCGACAAATATTTCAAAGTTAATTCATCTACATATTCAAGTAAAAGGATTCATCGCTTTGTTGAATTAGCAAACACATTGTAAATGGCCTAACATGCTCCAAAAAATGATTTTCCTTTTAGACAAGAGTTTGCCATATCACAAAGTACTAAATTAAGAGATTGACAACCACATGGCATATAAAAAGCTCTAGGATTTATGTCAAGTAACCTTTTCTGAACACCTTGGTGTTTTCCTCTCATATTGGAACCATTATCATAACCTTGCCCCCTCACATCATCAATATCTAAATCAAGAGAGCTTAGAGCAGCTTGTAGTTCATTGAAAAGACCCAAACCCGATGTATCTTCTACATTTAAAAACTCCAAAAAATACTCTTCTACTTTTATTGGGCGACTTGCAACATCTACACATCTTATTATCAAAGTCATTTGCTCTTGGTGACTAGCATCAGGGGTGCAATCAAGAATCACAGAAAAATATTTAGCCTCTTTAATCTTCTTTATAATCGCACTCTTGACACTTGATGTCAACATAGCTATCAATTCATTTTGTATTTTATGACTAAGATAATGATAATGAATATTTTTATTTTGAATGAGTTGAAAATGATGCTTCATTATTGGATCAAACTCTCCTATTGATTCAAGAAAGCCTAAGAAATTTCCATTTGAATCCTCATAGATTTTTTCATTTGTTCCACGAAAGGCTATATTATTTATAGCAAGACGTTTAATAACACTAATTACTCTAACCATGACTTCTTTCCAATGCTCTGTATCTTTCTTGATTTGCTCTTGTAATTCTTTATCAATTGTTTGATTTGTGCTCAATCTCACTCGTAGCTCATTCCAAGCTCTAAGGTTAGAGAGTTCACGACTCTTTTAATGTTGTTTAAGCTTATCCCCCAAATGTTTCCAATCATTAATTCCTTCATTTACTAATTGACTCCTAGAATGAGCTTTTCTTACAACTTCACAATAAAAACAAAATACTTTATCCAAATCTTTTGAGTAAACCAACCATTTTTTATAGAAAGTTCACCATTACTCATCTTTTGAGAAAAAAAAAAATCCAAAGAGAACCCCCTATTTAGATTATCCTTAGGAAAAACAATATTGGTTTTTGTAATAGGACCTTTTTCAACAAGCAGATCTCTCATTTTTCCATCTAAACTATCCCAAACTCTAGAATCATATATATTCAAAAACATTGTACCTTCCAAAGGTTCACTCACACGATTTATTTCAATATTCTCACTTTCAAGTACATTTGTTTCTTCCATATTTTATGTTTGATCATTTTCATGTTCACCTATATCTTCAACTCTTTCAATTACCTCATTTTCGTTCTCACCTATATCTTGAACTCCTTCGGTTACCTCATTTTCACCTTGATTTTATGAAGAAACACATCTTTTCTTAAAAAACTTATCTAGGGGAGCTTATAAAATCTTCTTGCTGTTTTTTTCTTTTTCTGTTTTCACTACTAGAAGCGTATTTTTTAGGAAACATTACTCTAATAAAAAAACAAAAGATCAAATATCAATCGAACAATAGAACCTGATATGAGAAATCTAATACGCTGTCTAAGCAAACCTCCCTCTTTGAGTCCTTGAGTCTTTGTTCACGGTTTCACACCAATGACACCATAATACTGTGATTGTTGTCCTCTACATAACATGAATAAGATAAAATCAGTAAAGTATTACCAAGGAAACATGTCGAATGATTCGCAATTTCGCATAAAGCACAACAATTAACAATGGCAAGACTAAGTAAAGTGTGAAACTACCTGATTCTGCTATTTCTAATGTCTGCAATTCTGATGTTCTACACTGCACAAAGAACTAGATTTCAGAATTTGTAGACCACCTAATCCAAAATCCAAATTGGATGACGAGAACTGAAAAACGGCCGTGATTTGTGAACAAGCAAAACAACGAGATTGAGAGGTTGAGAGACGGAGATTGAGAGAGAGTCAGAGAGAGACAATGGAAAATTTAGAGGAATTGCTAGCCTATTTATAGAGATATTTTGGAGAAGATGAATTGTCTTCTCCCTAAATTGGTAACGAGTATATTGCTCGATTTGCTCCATGATTAATGAGACTTGGGAGTTGTGAATTGAGAGGAAGAAGAGAAGAATTAGAAGATGAAGAATCTGCAGAAGAGAAAGGGACTAAGAGAGATGCGTGACTTTAGAGATTTAGGTTTTTTTTTCCTCCATCTACTGCCTCAAAATTTGGGCCCTGGACCATCGCCCTGCTTGCCCTAGGCCAGGGCCGGACCTGGCGTTTGCAAACTATTTAAACCTCTTATTTGGTTGTAGTAGTCGTTTTTTCCTGAATATCAATAAAATTAAAAACTTTCTCTCAACTAGCTCTATCAACTCGGCATTCCGTAGGAATCAACGAGGCATAGGCACTCTAAATCCTTGACTATTCTCACCTTGAGAATCAACAAGGTTTAGATTTTATCTCGTTTTCTTTATTCATCATATTGATTTTGTTCTGGTGACATAATTGGAAGTTGGGGTTTGAGGCTGTGATCGAGTTAATTCCCATCACGGGCTGCATCACTTTCTGATATTAATAATCTTCAAATATGGACTTCATACCAGTATATAATATATACTATGCAATTCTTTCAAAAAAAAAAATATACTATGCAATACATTTGTGTGTGTGGGAGAAACTTCGGATTTCATACCATACGCATATCACAGTTGTTTGAACTTTTCTTCAGCTACTTATAGCCAACAACTTGAGGCAGCAGCATTGATATTTGTACTTAGAAAAATAGGCCCGAAATCCTTTGTAATATAAATATCATGCACCTCGCGATCGAGGTTATATATATATATATATATATATATATAGAGAGAGAGAGAGAGAGAGAGAGAGAGACTATAGAGTCTACAATATACATTTTGTTTTGATTAGAATTAACATCTCTGTCTGCTGTGGTTTTAAGTTATAGTTTAGAATTGTTGGCAACGATTAAGGGGAAGCCATGTGCCGCACAACCTTTCTAGTTGGCATATTTGATACTATATTTGCCTAACCAACAATATATTCCATCTGTTTTATTCGCCAACCTCCTAATGCAACATCCTAAACTCAATTCAATGACAACGAGCTATTTCACTAGCTAGCTATAGCTTCTTCTAAATCCCAAGTTGCTGCAGATCGAGCGCAATTACTGTGTAATCTATTGAACCTAGTAATGCGTGATGATATGGACAGATCGAAGAGAGAAGAAAACCGTTTGGTCGTCGGCAAAAATTACATAAATTTGTTTGAGATCGCTTCGGTTTTGCATGATAAGCTACAAACTATATATGATCTCGATCATACAACTATTTTTCCACAATAGCCAAGAAAAGATATATTGATAAGAAATGAATGATATATATAGATACATTAGCTAATTTCAAACAATGACGTTAGAAGAGAAGTAGCTAAACACATTCCCCTTTCAAAAGATTACCATTAAGTATGTCGATCAATATATCAATACAATAATTCCAGTAGTAGTAGACTTAATCTCCTCCTGTAGACAACTACATACATATAGGAGAATATTTCCCACAACTGCGTAGAGTTGATCTACCTCTCTTAAATTAACTCACCCCTTATTTAATATGTTAAAGTAAATCATAGTTACATAAACCATCTCCATATAAAACCCTAATTGTCAACCATTTAACCAGCTGCTGCCATGTGTAGATCGAGTAGCAGATGTTGTTGATTGAGCATGATCGATGATGTCAATTAAGCAATAGCAGCCTAGGGCAAGAATCATGTGATGTGAGTACGTTATTTCGTGACTGAATCATCTGTTAGGGTTTTTGGAAAAACGCAGCTAATAAGCTAGCTGCTAGCATGCATGGAGACCACGATCGATAGGGGTGGCGGGGCGGTTGGATTTGAACTCGAAGGTTAAAAGAGGTCGAGCAAGCCACTTTAGACTCACCCACCCACCAATTAACCAACCGCACGTACACTATCAAAGTGCAGCCATGCATACACAAAAGTTGATAATAACTTCAATTTGAACTCTGAGTCGCTAACTATATGTATAGGTTTTCAAATTCGTTAAAAAGAAGACACATCACGAATGACGTCATAGATAACCGAGGTCAGCTAGCTTAAACTTGAGCTTGATCGATCAAGTACTGGTACAAGTAGAAATGTTAAACGATCTCAAAATTTGAAATTCTAATTAAAGAAGGCAAGTTCATTTAAATAAGACGACATAATCACTAAGGGAAAATACATGAATATGGTCACTCTCATTGAAATTTATCAATTTAAGTGATATCGACAATTTAATTAGTAATGTCAAAATTGTTACGAATTCACAATCTTAATGTCTCACTAGTTTAATTGTCAAATGTCCTTGGCCATAATAGTCCTACTTCTCTAATGACATTCTTGCTCTTATTTGAATATTATTGTTGTTAGATTAAAACAGTGAAATCGTGTAATAACAATAATTGCATAGTATGTAGTGTTTTTGAACTGAGTACAACCCAAGTATCATCCAAAAATAAAATCTTTGTTTTTTTTTTCATTAGCAATATATCTCTTCTCTAAATTATAGATATATAAAGGAGACTAAAATTCACACTCTCTATTTTACAATTCACACTATATTTTTTTTATAGTATCTTAAATTTTGTCTTTTTGTAAAATAAATTTTTGAGGGTTATTTTATTTCTAAAAGAGGTAAGAAAAAGTGTGAATTGCAAATTTAGAAGTGTGAGTTTCATTTTCTTATATAAAAGTTTTCAATTTTAATATGTATAAATATTTGTTATATTTATAAACATAAAAAAATTTATTTCGAAAGGCGTACATTCATGTTATCCATGTTTTGCTTTAGCTTAGGTATGTTACTTCGGATTTTCTTGCCGGATTTCTTATGTAAATTTTGGTAGACTTCAGCCTTTTTGCTGTTGATCTAATGAATTCAACTTTTATTTCAAAAAAAAAAAAATGTTATCCATGTTTTTTTTTTGGTCTGATCCATGTTTTTCATGTTGAAAATATAGATATATATATAAAAGATAAAATAAGAAAAAGGCATCAAAAAGGAAAAGTAGCATTCATATTTGAGTTTCTTAGATTAGGAAGTAAAATAGCACATGTTATGGATAAGATGATCATAATTGGGTGATGATGAAATTGAGATGAGTTGGAATTAGTGATCGACCAAAAAAAAAATGAAGAAAAGGAACTCAACAAAGCATCGAAGAAAAGCGCGTGCACGTGAGATAACAGGAGATTGAAAGATTCGTTTTTGAGGGGTGTGCACTTACTTCGCACAAAATGAAAGATTCCAATTGCTAATGTGTTCACACCTACTTCAATGTGCAAGATGCCAAGATCCCATCCCAAAAGCCCTTTCACACCAGACTTCTTTTTAATACAATCATGCTTAACACATGATTCCAAATCTACATGCATCAATATCGATTTACAAATAGTAATGCATACAATGGTGGATTAACTCGATACAATGATAAATTGTGAAGTTAATGTACATTGATACATAATATATTGAACAATTACCAAGATTTTGCAATTGATTATAACAATAACAGTAACCTAGGATTTTTAGACCTGATGATTGTTTGGCTAGTATTAATATCTTTCATTTTTCTTAGAATTATTAGTGAGACTCCCCATTTTCTGATTTGACATTTTGTTGTCAATAGATGATGAAGTATAAATAGCGACATACATAAATAAATGTGTTATTTAATCACGATATTAATATATTTTACTATCTGATAATTTAAATTATTTGATTTACGAATTAGACGTCTAAAAATGATAACACCGTACAATATTTGTTGGGCATAGATTGAGAGTTGGTTCAAGTTAGGTAATTAGTAGTGGGAATAGAATCATGGGTCTTTAGCTAGTAAGATTAATCCAAACCCAAATTGCCCTGACATCAGAATCTTGACCTCCTTGGTTATTATAAATCGTGTAAGTAAGTATGTAAATATTACTTGTTAATTAAAATAGTCAAGCAGATCGGCTTGATGAGTATCAAATGATGGTGTCATGCATGTTCAGTTGGAACCAATCCCACCTCCTAAAAATGCCAAAATCCACCCGAGTAATTCTTGCATGGGGCAGCCGCACCGCCACGTGGTGCGGCTGACCAATCACTGCCCAAGCAGGGAGTATTTTAAGTATTTCACATTTAAAAATTAGAGATAGTTTCGGAATAGAAATAAAAATTTCTGAGATTTGATTGGACAGTCGCATTGTCACGTGGTGCGGCTGCCCGTAACTAAGAATTTTTCAATCCGCCATAGCCGAATTGATGAGGTCAAACTCTACCACCGCTTGCCACGTCGGAGAACATGTCATCAAATTAGGTTTGACCACTTTTCCCTCCCCCAACGTTCATCTTTATCACCATCGTTCTCGTTCCCCGTCTTTGCTCGTGTATATAAATCACAAAGTAGCTCGCTCTCTACTCCCAGATTTTTTTAACAAAGCAAAAACCAAAAGGAAAAGAAAGAAAGGAACTCATGGGGAATTGTATAAGGCACGATAAAGCGTCGTCGGTGAATTGGGGAGGCGAGGATTGGGGGTCTCTGGCAAATGATGATCTAGATCACAAGCATATGAGGAAGACGAAGAAGATAGAAGAAGAAGAAGAAGAAGGAGAAGAGGGGCTTCTTGGAGGTGAAGATGGTAAATTTGGTTCTTACGATTCTTCGGAGACGAAAGTTCCGCCACCAGCAGGAGCTACAGAAGTGAAGATAAAGATGACGAAGAAGCAGCTGGAGGAGTTGATGGGTAGGGTGGAGCTGAAGCAAATGACTGTGCAGCAGGTTTTGGCACAGTTGATCATGAGCGTCAGTAGTAATAATAGTGATCCATACGAGACTGATCATCAACGGCCGTGGAGGCCTGTCCTTCAGAGCATTCCCGAGGTCAATTGATGATCATCATCATGAGGAATCGACCTTGATCCATTTGCCTGTAGTTTTGTACAGGTTGTCAATACTGTAAAAAGTTTGTTCAGTTTTGTAATAGAGTTCAGAAAATAGTTATACAATTTTTGCTCGATTAATTCTCGCATCGATCTATTTCCGTCTTTCGGATGTTTCTGCTTACTGTACCATACATAGTTTCTATGGTATTTCGGAGTATTAACAACACCAAAATTTTTACCGTTGTCGTGCTTGGTAGTTCCATAGAGTCCGCGAAAGTTTTCTTTTTGAGTGGAGTTCTTCTCTTTGAGGTTCGATATGGACCTGTCTAACCAACTAGCTGTACCCCCATGTCCCCAACCATGCACATGTATGTATCTGTTAGATAGGATTCGCTGATCATGTCATAAGAAAGAGACCTTAATCTTCTTCACTAAAAAGGGAGGAGATGAGCTAACAACCACCTCTTGCCACTTTGGTTGGGCTACAGGATTAGGTGGTGGCTATTACTTGGGACAGCTGGGAGCTGGGGGATCATGTATCTTCTTTTTTCACCTACAGTTGCTCCACTCATGTATCACATATCATGGGCTGAATTAATCGGTAGTTCCGATCCACCATCAAGTTTGAGAGTGCTGATGACCTAGCTCCAAAGCTATATAGACAGTGGAAACAGGGGGATCGATCAGTCTATTAATGCTTCTTCCATATACAGTGGAACAAAAAAATAAAAATAAAAAAATAAAACACTACTTCAATAACCCTCGAAGGGCCTCTTTAGTTCATAATGCTCCCCCACCTTCCAATATGGTTACTTACTTCATGGAGTCATAGAATAGCTAGACTTGCTCCTTTGGTAGCCCAGCTATTTTATGGCTCACTGTAGCTCCTAGTCTCCTACCAATACCATCATACATAATGCTCGATCTTCTAGAAAACTTTCAGCATCTTCCGCTGCTACTGCTTATCTTTGGTGACTTTTGCTAATGTAAAATCTCTAGCTACACTAAATTTGAAGCGTACGTGTGAGAATTACATACATTCAAAGTCGTAAATGCCTTTTTCCCTCTTTGAAAATTATTCTTCGCACTGGTATATATGGTTTGATAACAAAACTCACTCCTCTTTATCAAGTATTTGTCATTTAGTTATTTTGGCAACTAGGAGTGTCGTGCAAGTTCGAGTCTCATCAAGTCATTGGAGGTTAAGTCTTCAGGTTCTTCAAGTTGATGACCAAGCTAATAATCTTGAAACTCTTACATTTTTTGGACTGCCACCAAATTCAAGATGTGAAAAGGTGATCGAACTTGAAGGCCTTCAATTTGAGGCCACAATCAATACCAAAGATCTCCTGAATTTTATTTTATTTTCTGGTTATTTGAGTGCCAAAGTTTCTATTAAATCCTGGCGATCGAGCCAAAATTTCAGTTGGGGAACTTTCGGACAAAGACTAGTTCTAGTCATACTCGACACATTTTCCTAGGATGATTAGTTTTCTTAAAGGATTTGGCTGCAGCGATGAAATATGCCTCTTTAATATAGATGTGAAGGCTCTCATCGTTTCCATGAATTATAGAAAAATGACCTCCTTTTCACCATTGCCTGAAAGTAGCATTGTGGAGGTGAACTGGTGAAGGTGCGGAGTCCACAATAGAGGGAAGTAGAGACTATTTGGAATTGATGGACTCATTGCAATGGATTGCACATTGTGATTCAATATCGATATCGTAGGCTTGCAGAGATATTGATATCCTTCTGCAGGCATGTGGATACTGAAGAAGAAGACCAGTCAGCTAGAAGTCTAGAACTATATGATTGAGAATGATGCTGCCGATGCTTATCAGTTATTGTTTCTGTAATGTACTAGTATCGCTACTTTCATCACTATGTTCCTTGAGATGGAATCTTGAAACTGCCAAGTGCTTTCCAAACAAAGTCAACTAGCTAGGCACGTTTATGTGAAATATCTCTGTCCTACATCCTTTATAGATGCTAGTGCTCTAGTTTTGGTTTTTGGGTTGCCTAATTAGCTGAATTTTTTTTTTTATTTTGCTTCTCTCAATTGGAAAATGTGAAATATATATTATGTAAAATGTGAAGGCAATGAATTTTGAAAGTTTTATGGTACATATATGCACCGATACATTAAAGTAGATTAATTAAATACATACATAGACTGGTTCCATGCATCGGTAGACTAATATCGAACTAATTTACTTGATATATTGATACATTAGTGTACAATAGGCGAACCCATGAACTTTACTCAACACATAAAAACCACCAATTTCAAATAACCATGCATTCCCTTTTTAACCAACAAGTCTCAAATTATAAGTCTAAGCAATTTGAGAAAAAAAAAATTAGAAAACTTTTTTCTAAGAAAACAAATATCTAAATGTGTATGATGCGACATCTTAAAGTTTCCAAGGCAATAAAAAATGGCCCAAATTTTGTGTACTGTACTTATTTATAAGACAAGCAAAGAAAGGAAACTGTCCCTAAGGTACTTATTGATGGAAGCAATGGCTTAGCTCGAACATAGACTTTTGTCCCTAGGTGTTGGATATGTTACACTTACAGCTCCATTAGCCAAGAAGAAATTAAAAAAAATAAAAAAATGTTACACCTTCCATATATAGCTACGAGTCCTCTCTCTCGTAATTATTTTGTAGTTCTGAATTATGCCGTGACAGTATCATGTAGTGGTAATTCAGATCACTATAATTGAGTTATTTCCGTGGAGATCATTATAAGAAGAAAAAACAAACCCTACATGGTGGTGATCCGGTACTATACAATAATTTTTCCTCTCTTTTCAATTTTCATCAAACAAACCCTACGTACACGGAAGATGACAGAATATCAAAAGTGCCTTGCATGTAATTGAGGTAATAGAATTCCACTTATGAAGGTCAAGGCCCAAAGGATAGGTATGGGCTCCAATCCCAAAGCTCAAGGCCCAGAGTTAAAATGTACAAAGCCCATCTTCTGATCTCCACCCCCGATACTATTACCCGCCAGAAAAAAGAAAAGAAATCATTTTAACTTTGATTTCTCTCTAATTTTACGGTAATCCTCTCATTTGGGAAATCCCTCCAAAATTTTTCCCCAAAATTCAAATCCCTACTCTACAAAAAAACCCACTGCGCCCAATTCCAATTTCAGACCCAAACTCGTTCTATGGCCGCCGACTACGAACCTCCTTCTTTCTCTCTCGGACTCGATTTCGGGTTCGAATCGGAGCTCCAAACAGCTCCTCCGCCCGACTCCAGTCCTCCGCGTCCGGTTGACACTGATGTGGTTCGAGAGATCGAGCCGCCGCGGGAGCTCAAGAGGCTGAAGCGAGGTCTGCCGGAGAAGCGGGAGCCCCCGACGACGCCGTTTTGGAGTATTGAAGATGACATCGAAGAGTTCTCTTCTCCCGAAGATACTATTCGAGGTAATTACTTTTTCTTTTTCTCTTAATTTTTTGGATTTTTGGAATTTCTTGTGAAAAGAGTTAGTTTTTGATCTTCTTTGATGAAATTGTGAGAAAAAAAAATGAGGGAAATGAAGTGGGTGTTGATTAGTGTCCGTTTATGATGTGACGAATATAATTTGGAGGAGGAAAGTGAATTTTTTTCCTTTTTGTTTTATTTAAAAATTTGAAGAAAAAGCCAGCAGTAACCAATAGGCTCAACAATCTCGCATTTTGTTGAGATTTGCGGATGTAATGTGATGGGTAATTTTGATGTAGGTGTGGATTTATTTACAAAGAACATGACTTTGGTAATTTGCGGTTACGGTAATGCGCAAGGTGAAAACTTTAGGAAAATTATGGTAAATCAATGGTTTAGAGGAATTGGGTTGAATCTTAGAGTTGATAACTACTCTTCAATCATTGTTAAATTTATGCGCGTAAGCAAGCAGGTTATATGGTTGATTAATCATTGGCATAGTTAGTTGCAATTTGTGTCTTGGCATATATGGTTTTGCCTTTTGATTTTGGTTGCTTTGTTATTGGTGCTGTTGTTGTTTAGGTTGCCATGCAATCTGCATAGCAAGAAATTATGAGTCTTTTCTTTCCATTTTTAGTGCTATAATGTAATATTATCCTTCACAGCATCGTTTGATAGGCAGGTCCAACTCTGGCGATGCTCTTATTCCCAAACTCATTGTTCTTTAGTTACAGTTGACTGTTTGTTCAGATTGTGAGCTTTTTTCTCTGCTTCTCTCTGTGTGACATGAGCGAGATGGAGTGTTTGTACACCATAAATTATATATTTACTTCAAAGTTTGCCAAATTTGTAGCAGATGTGCAACGGTCAACACAGTACCAAACATCCTGTAGTAGTTCTAAAGTCCCGTTGCGTGGAAGTGGGGTTTTATCTTCACAATCATCCAACCATAGCATTCGAAGGAAAAGGAATCATATTTCTGATGTCCCAGCTTCTGTGAGTTTGGAGGCAAGCCGCAAAGAATTTGTTTTTCCAAAGTTAACTACCAGCCCTCTTCGTAGGTTTCAGTTAATTGATTCCGATTCTGATGATCCTTCAGTCAGTCATAGTGTTAGTAGGGTTACTTCTAAGGTTGACTCATCATCAAAGAAGCAACACACAAACCCTGGCCATTCTGCAACTACTAGTGGTACAAACAAAAATGCATCTACAAGTATGCCTGAAGATGTTGATTTGTGGAAAAACTTTAGTCCAATCAAGAAGTTTAACATTCCAACACCTGCTTTGGATGAGGTATGTCAAGAATACTTCCAATCTGTGAAGGATAAGAGTACTCAAAATCTGGAGAGGGATGCATATCTGCATACCAAGGAGAATTTTCATGAAACGACACCCAGTGGTCAAGATGTTGAACAACTCTGGAATGTGGCTGATCCCCTTCCACCTGCCCATCATTACTTTTTCCACGATGATCCAAAGATTCGAAAGTTAGTCTGCAGTCGCTTGCTGAATTTTTCCCCCTTGGGTGCTGTTAGTGTCAGTGGAAATCAACAGACTGGTGCATCAGTTATTGATTACATGTAAAATACTTCTCCCCTTCTTTTTTCGGGCTGTTTCTGTTTTTTATAGAATTTCTTTTGAAAGTTTTGTCATGATATGTTTCTCATTGTGATTTCAGGGGTCAATTTAGCAATGGAGAAGCTTCAAAACGGACAGTGAATTGGAGACAAAATAGTTCAAATATATCAAATGTTGAAGAAGTCTTGCATGGTTCTGGAAACTGGGTGAACCCAAAAGGTAAAGCTACACAGAAAGGTAGTGTCAAACGGAGTGCAAATAAGAGAAGAAATAAGTCGGTCAAATCAAATACTGGGAACATGGAGCATGCTTCTGGAAACTGGGTGGAACCCAGAATCTCTGCCAGCAAAAAGCGGATTCAAGCAAATGCACAATCTTCTGGTGAATGGTACACACCTAGTCAAAGTGGGCAAGCTAGTGGGCAAGCTGGTGGTCATTGGTATACAGGCCCTGGTGGAAGGAAGGTATGTTAAAAGTTACAACTCTACATATTGCTGGTTTTGTCAGTAACTCAGTATAGAACTTACCTTAATAGCAATTAGCAAGTCAGCTTTTTCTTTACTTGATGTTAATACATATGGACAGTCTAGGAGGCTCTAAAAGTTGATCATGGATTGTTATTAATTTCTGCGATTATAGTTACGATCACAAAGTATAATGTCTGTTAAATCCTACATTCCAATTTCTGCTTACTAAAGAACAGGAGTGATACAGCGTTTATTTTCGTGTGCGTTTATTTACATTTGTTCTAATGCTTTGGTGTTTGCCATCAGGTTTATGTTAGTAAAACTGGGCAGGAATTGACAGGTCAAACAGCCTACAGACTGTACTCAAAGGTATGTGTGAAATCAATAGTTTGTCCATATTTTCATTAGCTTTATGAGTTATGTGGCTTACACACTATTACTTTGTAATTGACAGGAAAGTGGGAAACGGGCTGTGAAGGCCAGAAAAGGGAAAGCCAAAAAATAAAAATAGTTGAACTTCATGCCATGTACCAAAATTTTTCTGTAACATTTAAAAAAGAAATAATCCATGTTGTATGAACATAGTTTCATCAATTTGATATAGTGTAAGCCTTCCCATGCTAATCTTTTAAGACAGTGTGCTCAAGATGATATCAGGATATATACATTTACACAGCTCCTCTTCATTGGTAAATCAAAAAAGAAACCGGGGAAATTATATTGAGTAATATATGCTTGTATAACATTGATGCCAAGATTGGTTTACAGTTTGTCAGGACAGAAGGAACTAATGAAGCTGGAAAAACTGTGATGTGTCCAGCATCAATCCGGTTTTTACCCTTTTCTCTTTATAAAGTCTCTTGAACTTATAAAGTGAAAACATTAATACAAGGGATACGCAGTTATCAGAACAAAGTCAAATGAGAAGCTAATACTAATAGCTATATGCTTCCAGCATTATTCTGCACAGTTGTGATCAGATGTATAATGCAGGGTTCAGCTCTTGTAGTCCTAGATCCACTCATTGTTTTTTTTTTCCCTGAACAGAAGATCCACTCGTTGTTAAACTCTAGATTACTGTAGTAGATTACACAGAATAAAGCAAGTAAATCAGGAACCCAGTAGAGAACGGAAGTAAATGAACAAAAATTACTGTAGTAGAATGCTAGGAAAGAGTTACCCCAATCAAATTGCAGTAGGAGATATCCAGACTGCCAAAAAGCTTTACACCAAGAAAAAAGAAAAAGAAAAGAAAAGAATTGATACTCTCTATACATATCTATTTCATTTTTAAGCCATAGGCTCCTGGTGATGCCGACCCATACTCTTCTTGGAAGGCATTTATGTACTCATTCTGAAAACAGTATTTCTTAGAGAACATTAAAGAGCATAAGGATGTCCTTGATTAGTAGAAGAAGCCCTAATTTACGTTATCTAACTAGTAAATTTGTGGATTTCTATGCACCTTTCGACGCTCTAAACGAACAAAATCTTCAACACACGGACTAAAGACAACGGGAGGTGAATATGCTAACTGTAGAAGATCTGAAATTGAAATTAGTAATAACAACCCTACCATTAAGAAAATGCTAAATGAAAAATGAGGGTCTAAGAGCAAGTTCACCCGTTGGGTCACCAGGTCACCTACTATTCACTACTTTTTAGTGTTAATTTCACCATCTGGGTCACGAGCACAGTGTATTTCGTGCCCTGGGTCACCCTGTACAGTGTTCTGGGTCACCATGGTGACCTGCACAGTGTATTTCGTGCCCTGGGTCACGGGCACAGTGTATTTCGTGACCCAGAGAATGAAAATATACACTAAAAAACAGTAAATAGTAGGTGGCTTGGTGACCCAACGGGTGAACTTGCTCTAAAGAGAAATAGAAAAATCCGAAATATGATGTTAATAATGGGACACTCGTGGTCTCAGAAGATTCGTTTAATTAATCATGATTTGTCATTCCACACGACACGTCGTTTGTTTTCACTACAAAGCCCGCTGGAAAAGAACACAAAAATATCAGACAGAGACGCACAGTTGAATATGAAAGTCAATGAAGGCCGTAGTAATAACAGTCCTAGGTGGACCGGAGGTCCTCCAATTACAAGAAGTCGAAGACCCAGAACTCAGAGATGGCGAGGTCCTCATCAAAATGGAGGCGGCGGCGCTGAACAAACTCGACGCGTTACAGAGGCAAGGAGTGTTCGCACCACCTCAAGGTGCTAGTCCCTACCCTGGTCTTGATTCTTGAATGTTATGGAACCATCGAGGCCGTCGGAGGAGACGTGTCACGCTGGAAAGTCGGCAATCAGGTAACATGGTTTGTCTTTAGAAGATTGGATGTGATCATAAGCCAAAGGTTTTGCTGATGTGTAGCTTAAGTTGATTGCATGAGCTCAAAACCATTGATCATGGTTTTGGATTTTGTTTTCATCAATTAGAATTTGCTTAATTGATTCGTTGTAATTAGAGTACTAGGGTCTAGTTAATCAGTTACAATCCGAGTTTCCCAAGAAGTTGTTAAAATGTAAAATGACCCTTTTTTATGTTCAATCAGGGAAATCAGATTTGACCCTTTTCAGATAATGTAGGTGTGTGCTCTTCTTAGTGGAGGAGGGTATGCCGAGAAGGTGGCTGTTCCGACAGGATAGGTTCTTCTGGTTTCACCTGGTATTTCTTTGAAGGATGCTGCGAGCTTTCCAGAAGTGGCGTGCACTGTTTGGTCCACAATTTTTATGATAGCCGGCTATCTTCTGGTGAAAATCTTTTGGTAACTTCCTTATTGTAATGGTATATAACCATCACATTGCAAATGCTAGCTGTTTTTTGAGTTCCAAGCATCTGTGGGTTTATATTGATGCCTTATATATGAACTCAAAGTTTCTCAGGTATTATCAAGAACTGTCGGAAGAAACGGTATGCTTTCTTATTCAGTTTAATATACCTTTAAGCCCAGTTGGGACAAAAAGAAAATAACATGGGATTTTAGATTCCTCCTAGGGATCAATGGCATTTCACTAGCTAGGTTTGTTACAGATACATTCAAGCGGTAATGGTTCATCGAGTATGTGCAGATTGCTAATGTTGTGTAACCATTTTTCAACCTAATAATGCGTACTTTGCTAAAGTATTTCACCAACAAAATGTTCTGTTAAAGTAACAAATGACCTTTCGGGGAGAAAAAAAAAAAAAAAAAAAAAAAGGAAAAAATGGAAATCAGGTGATGAGCCGGTTACATTTGATGTCATATATGTCCATTCATGATCGAGTCATTTCTTTTCTACCTAGTTATCTAACAAATGCTCATACGGTTGGTACTTGTATCCATACTTTCTTTGTTTTTAACTGATTAATGTTCATTAGGTTATCCCTTCACTTCCCTCTTTTTTTTTTTTTTTTTCAGACAATAAGGGTACGTTTGTATACTTTCCTCAACTTTCTCCTCGCGGTCGTGGTGTTTGGGGCATTATACAGAGGGGAAATGAGTTCCGTTTTGATTATCCGGCGCTACAGTCTAACCTGGATACTGAGGACTCTGGCAACCCACTCTGGAATTTATTTTTCAGTGTCACCTATTATGGTGCTGCTCTGCTGCACAAGTTGCTGAGCCCATCAGTTCCTCCTCGACTCAAAATGCTGCAGGCATGCATGCTATCAACTCATTTCTTTTTTTTCCTTTTTTTATTGGTTCTAGAGTCAACATGTGCTAGCTCTTTTGTATTTTCTTTATGATGTCATAATTTGTTGTATATATGCAGGATCAGGATGAGCATGTTATCTAGCGCACCAGTAGCTGCTAGCCCAGCATTGTGATAATTCAGAACTAAAGACAGTACTTGTTAATAACCTCTGGTTGATGCAGATCGAGTCCTCGCTCGACTGGATGACCCTGTACTTGTTTGATTCCGTCTAGAGTTATTGCTTTCCCAAAATAATTTGTATGAATAATGTGCACTTGCTTAAGTTCTGCTTCATAATGAATTTGTTTGCGATTGGACTATGCCTCCAATTGCTTTGAACTTTTGAGTTTTGATGATGCTGTTTCATGATCGGATGATTGGGAACTATAAACTATGTACGCTTGTACTCTTAGTTTGCTTACAATTTCAGCGTTGTGGCACAAACAGAGAAGCCTGTTAGTCGACTTAGAAGTGTATATCAACTCTGTTCCATTGAAAGACCGACCTTATAGTAGGATCCGTTCACTTGTTGCATTGTGTTAAAATAGGTGGAAATTAACATTTTGTCAAAAATTGTTGATCTGTTGAAGGATGTTGTATTCTAGTGTGCCTCTTCAAACTAGGGTTTAGTTCTAGAGTTGTAATAGGAGAGAAGGTTCTAGATTTCCTAATTACATTCGGATTCTATTTCCTTGTATGACAAGATTATGTACTTTGTAAATCCCTATATAAAGGGCTCCAGCTGTACAAGTTGATCATGGATTGTTATTAATTTCTGCGATTATAGTTACGATCTCAAAGTATAATGTCTGTTAAATCCTACATTCCAATTTCTGCTTACTAAAGAACAGGAGTGATAAACGCTATTAATATTTTCGTGTGCGTTTATTTACATTTGTTCTGATGCTCTGGTGTTTGCCATCAGGTTTATGTTAGTAAAACTGGGCAGGAATTGACAGGTCAAACAGCCTACAGACTGTATTCAAAGGTATGAGTAAAATCATTAGTTTGTCCATATTTTCATTATCTTTATGAGTTTATGTGGCTTACACACTATTACTTTGTAATTGACAGGAAAGTGGGAAACGGGCTGTGAAGGCCAGAAAAGGGAAAGCCAAAAAATAAAAATAGTTGAATTTCATACCATGTACCAAAATTTTTCTGTAACATTAAAAAAAAAAAAAAAAAATCCATTTTGTATGTGTAAGCCTTCCCATGCTAATCTTTTAAGACTGTTTGCTCAACATGATATCAGGATATATACACTTATACAGCTCCTCTTCATTGGAAAATCAAAAAAGAAACTGGGGAAATTATATCGAGTAATATATGCTTGTATAACATTGATGCCAAGATCAATTTACAGTTTGTCAGAACAGAAGGAACTAATGAAGCTGGAAAAACTGTGATTTGTCCAGCATCAATCCGGTTTTTACTCTTTTCTCTTTATAAGGTCTCTTGTGTTGGAGAGGAAAGATCCCACATTGGAAAAGTGACAAATAAAATATAACTTATAAGTGGGTGACTCTTACCCAATTGTACCGAGACCTTTTGTGATTAAAACACAACACCTAATGAGTGGTTAAGTTGGGACAGTATCGGTACAATGGTGGGCCACGGGCCACGCTTGTTGCTGTTTAACATCTTGAACTTATAAAGAGAAAGCATGAATACAAAAGATACGCAGTTCCAGCGTTGTGTACTCAATCTGAAAACAGTATTTCTTAGGGAGCATGAGGATGTCCTTGATTAGTAGAAGAATCCCTACTTTGAAGATAACCTCATATATTTCCGCTTCTCTCAATGCTTTTGTATTCCGCTTCTCTCAATGCTTTTGTAGCACGTCACAACTAATGATCTAGGAATTCATGTCAAACGTCATTGCCTCTTTAATGTCCTGAGCCAAACCACTAAAGGAAAATCGGAACTCCATTGTAAGATAGGAGAAGGCCTTGCCAAACTCGGCAATCATAACCATTATTTGGCTAGCCCTTACAATTTCACACTAAACTCAATTATACAGTATTTTTAATTTTCTCTAGACTTGACTGGATTGAAATAAGTTTTTTTTTTTTTCCTTTCCTGTCAAAGATCACGAGTATTCGAGCATCCAATTTTGTCACTATTCTCCAGGGGAAAGCAAGGGAGCGACCAGAAAAAAATAGAGAAGGAATGCCATAATGAGAATCCTGCAGCTTCTGCAACAGCAGTTGTTCTGATCACCTTCTTGTTCCTCTTCTTTGTCTAAAACATACAAATAACAGAAAACTGATTAGAGGAATGTTACAAAATGAAATGTGGATTGATTAAATTGGAAGTGTCTCATAGCATCAACTATCAAGCCTAGATCAAGAAATTGGAAGAGTGATACATACCTGTTTCTTCATCAGAGTCCGTAATGAGCTTATTGAACCAAACTGACCTACACAAATCTAAGTTGTCCATCGAAGCAGGTCGAGGGCAGAGGAAGTATGTTCCTAGCATCACCTCCTGTTCTTCTGAAAAATCTGTCCCAATGACACATGAATAAGGATCCGAGGTGTTGGGGGTGCTCTTCCTCTTTTGCTCATACACAAGCTTGACCCCACACTGCTTTACCCGAAGCCAAGGTTCCATAAATACTGAAACAGTCACCTTATCGTTACCTTCCAGTTGATTCTCCAACTTCCAATGGCTTAACCAAACCATATCTTTTCCATTATCTGGAATACCGTAGTATGTTGGGCCAAAGATCCATTTCAGACCCTTGCTCTTATTACTGACTTTAGTTATGATTGGATAGGGTAAGTTAACACCGGCATAGATGACTTGAGAAACATCATCTGAATTTTCATAGACAGAAAAGACATTCAAGCCTCGGATCCTACCATTAGGATGTTGAGGTAAAGTAAAAGATATTGAGGTCCCATTACTTTTGTGGCCGAAGTGTCCTGGAACCTGGTTTCCAGGAAGAAAAGTGTGGAATATCCCAAATTCATAGAGTCCCTATGCCATAGAGATCACAATAAATGTTAGTTTTGAATAGGATACGACAGGAGTCTCTTGCATGCATATGATAAAATGAGAGAGAGAGAGAGAGAGACCTGGAGGGGATACATTGTGCCAGAATCAACTTTCTGCTCATCTATGGTGTGCAACCTTATTCTTTCCTCGGATTTCAAGTCAGTCAAGCCCAAAAGGTTGATCATTTCCTCACCAACTTTTCCAAGGGGTTCTAACTTGTACCATGGCTCAATCTCAACTAGGCCTTCATTGCGACAAAATCCTAGTGACTGAGGCAGGTATGACAATGACTGAGATGATATTTTTTCCAATAATTTGCAGTTGTTCACCATCAATTCTCCTACTCTTGGTAGCCCTACAAGCGATTTGAGATTCTTACAGTTGGAGAAAGAGAGTTGATCGAGCCTGGTGAGACCTCTGATGCAACTCGGTAGGCTATGTATTGGATTATGGCTTAGATTTAATCTTTTCAGTGAGGATAGGTGAGCCAGAGCCCTAGGAAAAACATTATCAGAAAGATTGCAATCTGCAAGACTTAAATCTACTAATGAGAAGGGTAAAGAAGCCCAAAAAATATCTATGCTTGTTCTTGGGCATGATCTGGGCTCAATAGTAGTGACCAATAAACTTATTGGAATACCATTTGTTTGAAGCACTTTTAGAGATTTTAGCATCCTCAGCTTTACTGGAAAGTCATTAAGATTTGAGCACCCAGATATTATAAGTGTTTCCAGGGATTCCAGCATAGAAATATTTTCTGGAAGCTTCTCAATAGTTTTGCAACCCTTTAGATTCAAGTAAACTAGTTTCTCTAGCTTTTCAATAGATTGATGAATATCAACTAAGCATGCACAACCTTTAAGAATTAGCCTCTCCAGAATAGGGAATAGGGAGAAGTCAGTGATTTCAGTAAGTCGGCGGGAATAGCTGAGATCAAGGACCTTCAATGATGGAAGATACTGTAGGAATTGACAAAACAAGTAACGAGAGAAAGAACATGGAGTTAATCCTTTGAAGGTATCATAGATGTACGATATCATAAAAAGGAAAAAGAAAAACTGAAATGAAAACTACAGAGTAGCATACCTTCCTTCCCGTCCCAACTTTTTTCAAGCTGCTATAGTGCAATTCAAGAACAACCAAGTTATCCAAAGAAAAATCACTGGGTAAAGAACCCAAAGTACATTGAGACCAACACAGCCATCTTAGTCCTGATGGAAGTTCTTTATAGCATCCAGTGAGTAGTACATGACTAAGCTGGAGCAGTCTTAGATTGTGCATCCCTACAAATCCTTTGGTTTCCAAGAGTACCGCATTTGATTCCCTTGAAAGAATGTATGCAGGGTGCTTAGGCATATCCAAGACAAGACCTTCAATCATTTCTGTTCCCTAATGTAAAAAGGAATAAAACATTTGGGTAAGCACCAACAGATGCATCAGAAGAAAAACATGTACATAAAATGGATCATAGAGTTCTTACTTTCTTTTCTGCCAAAACTTTGAAAGAGTCTTTAGGATGACATAATCTACTACGTTTCCCAGGATCCTTTGACTCTAGAAGAACAATTCCTCTTCCCATGTCACGAATCATTTGATGCATCTGCACCTTGTTATCTCCATCAATGGTTACCAAGCACCTATCAACAAGATTCTGAATACCAACCACTGTGTAGAATTCACATCCATCTAGTATTCCAACAATGTAATCTCTGTCCTTACCAACAAAGAAACAAGCAATATGGAGGAATAAATCTTTGTCATGGCTGTCTTGTAAAGAGTCATAGCTTATCTTGAGTTTGTCCATGATTTCACCATTTGGAATTACTTCCAATTTCTCTAATGCACTTTCCCATACCTCTATACTTTGCCTCGATAGAGAAGAACCAAAAACTTTTAGAGCTAATGGAAGACCTCCGCTATGGTGCACTAGCCTTTTTGAATGTTCCATGTAACCTTTATTAGGATAGTTCCGTCCGAAAGCATGCCAACTGAAGAGCTTGAGTGAGTCATCGAAATCCAAAGTTTCAAGGTTATAGAGCTCAATAGCTCTATCAACATTCAACAACTTCGCATGCCTAGTTGTTATGATGATTCTACTTCCTGGATGAAACTTATCTTGCATCATAAGCACTGCATCTACTTGGTCCATATGGTCCACATCATCAATAACAAGAAGAACTCTTTTAGAGCGCAAGACCTTTTCAATCCTAGGTATTCCCTCACTAACGCTGTGTATTTCCACCTTTTTCCCAATATCACAAAGAAGTTTTGTTTGTATTAAAACTAAGCCATTAGGTAGCTCCGAAAATTGTCTTATATTCTCAAGAAAGCTGCTTCCATCAAACTTTTCAAAATTTAAATTGAAAACGATTTTTGCAATGGTCGTCTTCCCTATCCCACCAATTCCATAAATTACAAATATGCCAACATTAGTTGATTCATCTTGTAACCAATTGTTAATTCGTACAACTCGAGAATGAATTCCAACCAGATTCGGAGCAACACTTAAGGGTGTCCGACTTAGCTTGTCAGCAATAACTGTAACAATTTTTTCGATGAACTTTGCCTCGTGCCTAGAAAAAAAGGTCACTAACTACATGTCACAGTTCCATTCACTATAAAACTTCTGTTATGGTACAATAAAAAATCCACTAATGGGATGAATAAGTAAGCTAATTAAAATGTAACTACCCCTTCATTTCTTAGGATATCAAAAGTCAGCTCTAAATTTCTGTATAAAGCCTATGAAACAGAAATGCTAGTCAAGGAAAAAAAGAAGAAATTAAAGAGTCGAAACACAAGGCAGTAGAAAAAATGGAAGGTAATAAAAGGGACTAGTAAACTTTACCCATCAGCTTGATTCTGTAACACCATTCCCGCTAGATCTGCAACCTCTTGCAGTGCTGCCCTCCATCGGTTGACCTTTTCCGAGGGTTCCTTCTTCTCGTGCCTGGCAAATGGTTTTGCAAGACTTCCCGTCTGATTCCTCAGTTGGGACGGATCCACATCATAGAACACCGGTAAAACGACATGGCGGTGGCCTCGGCCGGGGCAGGTCTTCCTTTTGCGTTCAAGGATCATCACAAGCTCCTCAAGGCACCATCTGGACGACGCGTAGTCTTTGGAAAACACAATAACTGAAGTTGTGGATTGCTGAATTGCTCTGCGCAGCTCTACCTTAATATCTTGACCTCTCTCAAGCTCATCATCATCTCTGAAGGTGCTGAGTCCGGCGTTGACCAACGCCGTGTAGAGATGATCGGTGAAGGTCTTCCGAGTGT
This sequence comes from Rosa rugosa, assembly GCF_958449725.1. Taxonomy (NCBI): domain Eukaryota; kingdom Viridiplantae; phylum Streptophyta; class Magnoliopsida; order Rosales; family Rosaceae; genus Rosa; species Rosa rugosa. Next base: position 44,497,206 of record NC_084821.1, read on the forward strand.
CTTCGCCTCGGAAACTCAAGAACACATCGTAACTGCATTCACAGCCTTCACCTCTAACAACAGCCATTCCAGCCACCCAAACAAACAGATCGCGAAATTATTGGAGGTAAACTAAAGTAAAACTAAGTATGTAGATGCACTGCATTGGATCCCGAGAAAATTGCATTTCCTCAGATAGAATAAGTAAGTCAATGATTTAAAGTTGGTCGGCCACGTGAACATTTTCGGCCCAAAGGATATCTTATCTTCAAGGCTCAAGCAATGAGAAAGATGGTTACGTTTCTCTGACTGACGTTGAAAAGGCGGGAAGGACCCACGCATTCAAGTCTTTATAACGGAGAGCTTCAGGCCTGTGTATTAAAACTTATTGGATCCATCTGTCGGTCCGTAGGGAGAGGTCAGTTTGTTTGGTGAAGCGATGAAGTTGATATTTATGGATATCAATGAGGTGGACGCCTTGATAACTGTGAATCACTTCGTATCAAACTGATGGAACTGTAGAGTCATTAAACTATAATATTAAACTATAATGACACGTTTAATTAATTGGAATGGAAAATAATTATGAATCGGAGACAAGTGAAATGGGAAAAGAAATGAATCGGTATTGATTCTGGAGGATTGATTCCTAAACTCATCTTTCCCCTTCGTAATCAAATTTCTGAGTATTCAGGAATCGATTCCTGATAAAGAGGTGGGACCTACATCTATTCTGATTCCTTCATGTGTTAGTAAACGCATTAGTTCTTTTATCCGGAATCATTCTGATTCCTTTATGGCCCCGTTTGGTTCGCAGGAATATCAAAATTGGAAAAAGATTTATTTTCCTTTCCAGACGGATATGGAATGGAATATGTTTTGGTATTTCCATGTGAGTGTTTGGAATATTACTAGAAATTAAATTTTGGAATTAGTTTTTCATTTCTATTGTAGTGTTTGGTAAGTCATAAGAATGAAATATGAAATTATAATTTTCAATAATGCCCTCTTACTAATTGTACATACCTCCAATAATATGGAGTATTTACTACATCACCAAGCATAAGTAACACCCACTTTGGGACATCCACAAGGCATGGCAAGGCCCAACCGAGACGTGCATCATGTAGCCCTATGTTCAGGCTACGCGGCGGTATCCGGAAGTCACAAATCCGCCACCGGGAAGCCACCTTCCCGCCCTTGCCAAGATGTCACCACAAAATAGCTTTCTACATGCTTCTAAGCTTTCTATACTAGAATTATGTGAAAACTTATCCCACATCGAAGAATAAGTATAGGAAGGGCATTCCTTCATCTATAAGAGGAATGCCCCCCTCCCACAATTAGGCCATCCCATTCCATTACATACTTTGTAATCTTGTTAAGCCGCAAGGCTCGACACACTAGTATAGCTTTCAAGTGGACGTAGTCTCCCGCTCATGCGGAGGCGAACCACTATACATCTTGTGTCAATCTCTCTCTCTCTCTCTCTCTTTACTTATCGTTAATTAGATCCCCAACGGATCAAAGCATTAACATTGGCGCCGTCTGTGGGAAGCCAACACAATGGCTTCGTCACCTGCCGTGAGCTAAGTCTGCTTAGCGGAACTTGAAGAAATTCCTTCCTTCTTTGAGTTTATGTTTGAATTAATGTTTCTTGGCGGCAACTAGAGCAGAGTGTGCAGAAATTTGCACCTTGCGGGCTGGTCAACACGTGGTCAACGCCCAGCGGAGTTAGTCAACGCCCATCAGGCTTGGTCACACTTTCGGTCAACACTGACCAAGGTTGGTCAACGCCCAACACAAAAAAAAAAAAAAAAAAAAAATTTTCGGCAAATTTGCTCTGGGCACCCAGAAAAATCCTCTGGCCACCCATCTCCATTTTCGGATTTGCAATTCGCGCCCAAAACTTCCTCTCCGCTGGCTCCACCCACCAAGCACCGAGCTCTGGCAGCTCCGAAGCTCCGCCCCGCTGAGCTCCTCCGCCAGCGACTGCAGGTTCCTCAACCACCTCGCTGCAAGCCCACTGCGGGCTCCGCTGCATTTCTCCGCCAGCGTTGGTTGACGGCACAGGCTCCGCCCAACCTTCGGACCGCGAAAATTGCCCACAAACGCTCCGCCCGACTCTCGAGTCTCCGCCGGACTGAGATCTTCCCAAGTGTAGCTCCGAGGACCACTGCTTCCTCCATTTAGGATATTTAGCGTCAGAAGCTCCGCCAGCCTTCCGCCGGCAAAAAGCTTCCGCTGAGCCACCGCCGACCAAGGCTGTCCTCTGGCCATTAGCTTCGCATCCGACCTCCTCCGCTGACCAAGCTTCTGTCAGCGGCTCTGCTCCGCCCACCAGTGGCGCTCCTCAACACCATCAGCGGCACAAGCTCCGCCAAACTTCTGTTCCGCACGTTTCCGCTGAACTCCAGCTTCAGCCTCACACCAAGACCATCTCCGCCCAAGGCCTCCACCGGACTGCTCCTCCGTTTCCGCTGCACTGCCCACAGCATAGCTCGCTGGCAGTCCGCTCCGCCCACAATTCCGCACGTTTCCGCTGCACTGCTCCGCTGCAGCTCCCTCCGCCCAACTTCCAGGCTCCGCCGAACTTCTGTCAGCGGCATCACCACCATTCAGCGGCACTTTTTCGCTCATATCCGTCGGCGGAGAGGCTAAGTTCCGGCAGGCGCCTCCGCTCAGCTTTCCCACCAACCTGCCATCTCTAGCCAAGCAGCAACCAGCGCCGCTAGCAAAACCCCGCTCCGCCAGGCAGGCACCCAGCTATCCTGCAGCCTCCTCCGCTGTGCAGCGACGCATGGATCCTCGGCACCTCAGCCCCGGCCTTCCTCTGCTGCGTTTCTTCTGCCGCTGGCTCTCTCCAGCCCCAACTGCAAAGTTTTGCTGCGAGTCTTGCATCTCATGCAGCTCAGCACCTCCTCTCTGAAACAACCTGGAAAGCAGATAAGTATTCTTCGGTGCAGAGCTAATGCATATATACATATATATGCCTATTATAATTGACAAAGCATATGTATAATATAATATATCCCCATTGCTTGCTACACCTACGTCCTTGACCAAGCACATATATTATCTTATCATTTCTTGCAAAAGTTGGTGACCTACCATATGCCACACATGTGAACATCTGAAAATCCATGTCAGGCATTGACTATCGATAGCTTTATGCTATACATGCATATGCATATATATGTACACATATTTTAATCCCATCTGATATGCATCCTAGTACTCTGATAAATCCATGTCTCCATGTCTCCATCAGACCATGACATGCATATCCAATTGCATTCACATTATGCAGCTATGTGTATATGGCTACATGCTTATAATAATCAAAAGCCTGCAAGATCACATGCTCCGCCCAAAGTTGCTTGTCTCACATATGCTTCTGTCATCCATTAATATGTCCTAGCCATTAGCACACTTTCGACTAGTACTTGGTCATGCGGCAGTGCCTTTTAAATTCCTATGACATATATAATTGTATATGTCTAGCAGCTTTATTCCAAGAATGATCAATGCCTATGTTGTTTGTTCAAACTAGGTCATATACAACTATATATGCAGCGGCACTGGGCATATGTATTGCTCATTCCACACTCTCGTGTCCGCATTTAATTGATGCTTCGCTTTTAATGGCCTTACTCAAGTGCTCCACCATTCTTCTCCGCTCAATGCACTTCACACTCATTTAACACTTCAAAAATGATTACATGAAGCATGCATTTAGTCCATCTAACATGGCCAAATTGCAATTCATCTTCGATTGCTTATACAAATTGCTTACAATTTTGTCAAAATACATATGCAAATTGTTGATGTTGCTTTTAATCATCTATTTTGTTTCAAGGAAATTCAACTATTTCTATGGAGCATTCAACCGCCACTACGAGTTGACGGACATTATCGGCGTACTTTCTCCGCCACAATGCAATGGAGCGCCATGCTCGGCCAACTCCGCTCGCCTCCAAATCGCCATACGATAAGTAAACTACATCTTATCTCTTACGCTCTTGCAATTAGAGCTATTGCTATGTCTATACATGTCTCCATGACCCTTACGCATGCCTACGACATGTTCTTGGCCACTTTACTACTTGTACATACTACTTGTACATGCTTGCTCTATGTGTTTGTCATTTTTTCATGCAAATACATACTGTACACATCCACGGTCTACGACCAAAACCGCCATGCGGTCAGGCAACGCCTCATAATAGCCATTGATCCGGCAGCAAGGGACTAGTTAACACAGCCTACGGCAGCCATTGATCCGGCAGTTAACCCCGACGCTTGGGTACCAAAGATTGGGATCGCTTCCCAACACCCTCTGCTCCGTGCAGCTCCCCCTCAACAAACATGGCTGGGGAGTCGGGGACTCTCTAGCGGGCCTAGCAGGGGCCCACCCATTGAGCTTCCCGCTCATGCCTTCCCGGCAATCCTCGAGCTTCCCGCTCACGCCTTCCCGGCATTCCCACTCTTCACATTCATGTCTACACGACACACCACACGTTAATGGAACATGGAATTCTTCTACCATTTGTCGCTCCCGACAAATTGAATTCTTTTCGCGTTCCATTAATACGAGCGACAACCAAACGCTTACCTTCGCAGCGCTCATACAACTTACATTTATCATATGCAATCCATATGCTCACACGGCCATACGCGCTCTCGAGTTTGTACGTCATAATCGATCGTACTCGGCGCCATTCGCGTGTATACATCAACATGTATCACGCACCTCATACGTTTATATATGCCAACGCATATCCATGCAACTCACATTTGTTGCCCAATGCAACGAGCATTCTACATGTGCCTGTCTTCTTGTCTTTTATTGTACAGGTTAACGAGTCCCTTCTTGCTTACGGAGTTCGGGGACTTGTAGGGGCTCCGTACCGCCCGGTTACTTATGCTTGATGACTTCGTGGTTATAACTCCCCAACCAAGAAACTACTCTTACTTGGGGACTTCGGGGACTTGTACATACCTCCAATAATATGGAGTATTTACTACATCACCAAGCATAAGTAACACCCACTTTGGGACATCCACAAGGCATGGCAAGGCCCAACCGAGACGTGCATCATGTAGCCCTATGTTCAGGCTACGCGGCGGTATCCGGAAGTCACAAATCCGCCACCGGGAAGCCACCTTCCCGCCCTTGCCAAGATGTCACCACAAAATAGCTTTCTACATGCTTCTAAGCTTTCTATACTAGAATTATGTGAAAACTTATCCCACATCGAAGAATAAGTATAGGAAGGGCATTCCTTCATCTATAAGAGGAATGCCCCCCTCCCACAATTAGGCCATCCCATTCCATTACATACTTTGTAATCTTGTTAAGCCGCAAGGCTCGACACACTAGTATAGCTTTCAAGTGGACGTAGTCTCCCGCTCATGCGGAGGCGAACCACTATACATCTTGTGTCAATCTCTCTCTCTCTCTCTTTCTCTTTACTTATCGTTAATTAGATCCCCAACGGATCAAAGCATTAACACTAATTAAAGTACATCAATTTATAAGGAATATTGGTGGGGAATATAAATTTTTAGAGAGATAATTAATAATGTAATTTTGCCTTTGACATTGGGAAATGGAAATAGAATACCACCTCTGACTAGGTAATTCTATTCAGGCTTTATGAGGAAGTCAATTTCCAGTCAAATGTTATTTTTTATTTCCTTTCCAATATTTAATTACAACCAAACGGCACGTCTGAATGGAAAATGAAATTAATTCCCATTCCATACCATGATTTCCTGCCATCCAAACGGGGCTTATGTGTTAATAAACGCAGGAATGCTTTTACCCCGTAATCATTCATTCCCATTCCAAGTAAGTAAACGTGCCATAAAAGTTTCTTGAAGTCAGTTGATAATTATCTGGTTGATGATGAAAATTTCCTCTACCCATAATCCAAATATGATTGATGATACTAATCAGTAATCACAATGAGTACGAAGAAGAGGAGGACATTTTCTTCTGCAATACACGCCTCTCTCAATTACATTGACAATCATTAGCCAAAAACAAAATCTAAGCATCGAGGACGCGGGTGAGCAAATCTCCCAACATGCAAATGCAAGAGGGACAATGAAGAAACAAAGGGAAAAAAAAAAAAAAAAATCAAATTGAGAAACTGATGCAAGATTGAATTTTTCAGAGAAAAAGGAGAGAAGAGGCGACTAAGGAAATTGACGGAGACGTTAGTCTTGGGAATCTAATTTTGGGTGTTTAATAGTCAGATGATGATGTGGACAATTATTAACCGTCAGATTTTGCATCAACCGATGAAAGCGAAAGTCATGAATAACCAAAAAGGCTAGCCAAGGAGAGAATTCTAATCCTACCGTCAGTACGTCTCTATAGATCTATATGAAAATAAAAGGAGCGACTCACAACTTCCTGTTGGTTTGACTCGTTTGGCTTCGCCTCCGAGCCAAAGATCCCAATGGAGAACTACTTGCACGAGAACTTCGACGTCCAGCGGAAGAACCTCTCGCCGGAGGCCTCAAGCAATTGGAGGAAAGCTGTCAGCCGCGTCGTCAAGAACCCTGCCAGGAGGTTCCGACATGTCCCCGATCCTGCCAAGCGCGCCGAGGCTGAGAAGAAGAAGAAGCAAACCCAGGTCCGTCCAACCTTCAATTTCTTATTATGCATTTTTTTTCATCTTAATTTCTTTCTTCTATTGCGATTAAACGGAGCGTTTTACATCTAGAGGTCAGAAGTGTTTGTGCATCCTCTAAACGGAGCGTTTTAGATCTAGAGGTGTTTGCGATTTAAACAGAAATAATTTTCAGCATTTAGTTTTATTTATTTATTTATTTATTTTTTAGAATAAGCATTTAGTTTGATTTTATTACGGTACGAAGTAAAATTGAGGATTATTAGGCTGAGATTCTCAAACTCTGATTCTCAAGACTGTCAATCTCCCAACTAGGGGTGGGTATATGTCGGGTAGGTTCCGTTCCGAGCCCGTATTGATCGGTTGGCCCAATATTGAAACCGAATATCGAATAGTATTGCGTTGGTTCAAAAAAATCGGACCGAAATACTGAGTTGGTCTTGTTCAGTTTTGATTAGTATTTGTGCCCAAATAATTCATTCTTAGGCCCCAGTTAATTCATTTTTCAAGCCCAAATTTGCTGTTTTGATCACTTTGGAAGAAATCGCAAATCTAGTTTCGCAAACAATTTTGCAAATATATCAAAAACATATCAACCTTGAAAGATCAAACCTCCTTACTTAGATAATTTAGTAATTAGCATGGCAAAGTAATTTTAATTAATTAATTTTAAATTTTAAGTTCTCAAATATCAATTTATATTTATTTTGTTCAATAATAACTTAATAAGTGTAAATACAAAAAATCATGCTTGTATAATACAGAATTATTTTTAAACGGGAATCATAGATGGTTAACCTGACGAAAATTTTGTAAAATCACAATCCTACCTAATTTGTTGAGGATTTATTTTTCCTGTTGATTTGCATTTCTGATATATATATTTTTTTTCTGATATATTCTTCTTATTTGTTCTTGGGTTGAAATCTCAGGAGAAGATTAGAGTGGCACTGTATCCTCAAAAAGCTGCATTGATGTTTATAGAGGGTGAGAACCTTAACCTACTTGATCTTTAAGCTGGTTTAGTGGTTTGCTAATATAATTAATATTGGTTATTGACAGAAAAAATATATGTAATTGGTATGGTTTAATATACAAATTTCAGTTTAGATATCTCATTGTTGTATATCTATCTCAAACGGCAAAATAAATAAATAAATAAATGAAATGAAGCTACAATTTTCATTTTAGATATTTTATAGGGAAAGAAGAGATGATTTTTAGATGAAGCTACTATAGAACACGTTTTGTCCTCTTTGGCCACTAAAGTTCCTTGAGTGCTCAAATGCTCATGATGAAGAGGCAAAAACAGAGATGTTAAAGGAGAGATAGAGAGATGGAAAAAAAAAAAATGCAAAGAGACAGAAACACTTTTGGAAAAAAGGTTTAGTTTAACAATTCTTAGTAGAAAATATGAAAGCTGATCGATAAAAATAATGTGATGTATCAAAATCGTACTTTATAAAGTTGAAGTATCTAAGTATATGTCATTTACAGTTAAGAGTACCGTTTATAACTTAAATCCATCGCTTATATACATGTGCTCTTATTAGCGTCTTTTGCAGCTTCACAAACTTAGGTGAACTTAATATTAGTCCTTCTAATTCAATTTGATGATTGAAGCATTAAAAAAAAAAAGTAAGAAAAGAATATTTGCTAATATCCTTATATAATATATTTGTTATATCGAATAAGATCCACCTCGTATTTTATTTGATCCAGCTGGGGGTGGGAGACATGAAACTGTGTATAGGAGGGGCCCTGGATGCAGATCAAAATGTCCTCAAGTTACCATAGTTGGCCGCCGTGATGTGAGAAAGCTGAAAAATCGTGATGGTGTTGAGGGTATTGCACGAATCGATGGCAGTGATAAGATGAAGTTTTGCACTGTATATCTTATGAATCGTAAACTTATCATGTACATTTTGGTCGTGGTTTTCTTTTTATGGTGTTTTTGATATGGCTGTAATTTTAAGAAAGACACATAAAGTCCATTGGAGAGACACATAAGTTTCTCTAAGATGCGTATTTGTTCACAATCATTAGGGGTAATGCAAAGGAACTCTTTTCCATTCTCTACATGCGATTTTGCATGGAATCCGTTGACTAGCTCAATAGGGTTCAATTTGCCTAAGAGCATTCAGAGTTTTTGTGATAGTAATTAAGGTGCCATTTGGCAATGGGAATTTGGGTCATTCCATGTCATTGAACTAATCTTGATGGCCCATCCGTCATAGTCATAAAGTAATATGCTCAGAATTAAAATTGAGTCATAATGAAAAGAACTCGAAATTTTATTCATAAGCTAATGGAGTACATCATTGTTTCTTAACCATTAAGAGAATCTAATCAAAATACTAGCTAATGCAAAACAATGGTAGTCGTTCGACTTATTTCAGTAACTCCAAAATAAATATGATCGGGTGAGTAGAGAGATGTCGGTGGAGCAAAGCTCGCTCAAGTACCACTTATCTCAAAATCTTCCTAGACATCATACTCACTTTGGATGAGCCTAGTTGAAGAAAAACTAAACCAGTGGCAATTGCCTATTACATCTTGGAAAATAAAGACTTTATTCGAAATCACCAGTCTTTTGATCTTGGTTGGATTTGAAGTCTTTAACCCTTAGTTCGAGATCTCCTTCTTGATTTTCTTGTTCCATATAGTGAGCTTCTCTTGCTTCACAATACGCTTTGTAGGCGGTGACAATATTTTCACGAGCTCTACAAATGTGTGCCCAATGACCAGATGCTCCACATCGAGAACATACATCTCTGTGCTCAGACTCCTATGATTGAGGCACTTTGAAAGCATCATTAGGATGACTCTTAGTGTTGGTGGCGCCACCAACATGGCCAGAGATTCCACGTTGATCTTTTCGGTTCCGTGTCCGCCTATTTGGCGGTTACTGATACAGGAACTCAGCTCTCTAAGAGATGAGTTTTTGTTAGATTCTGCTCGCCACTCCAAGGAATCTACCAAGAAGATAAGAGCAAAACTCGCCACTCTAGGAATCCACCTAAGAGATAAGAGTTTGAATACAAATGGGAAGAACTTCTTCTCCAATTTGAATATTATTTCTAATAAAAGTCAAGTCTCCTTACAATTGAAAGGAGAACTGTCTTTTATAGCATGAGAGAAGGAAAACAGAAGGACTAATTATTCAAACTAGAAACTAAAGATAGCTATATTTAGCTATTGACTGCAGCTTCACCAAGGTTCCTTAATTCCAAGGTCTGGGAACTCCATATCTGAATTAAATGTTCCTTGGAACTCAGTTCTTTCAATCAATGCTGCTAATCCTCTATGATGTCCAGATTCAAAGTCTTCCTTGTTATCAGAGAGACTCCTCGAAATGCCAAATGATTAAATGGAGGTACCCCCCCTATGCACTACATCATACTCCGCGGGTGAGAAAGAACTCGTCCACGAGTTCGTATGGTTGAGATCAAATTCATCCAAGAGCTCATAATGTCGCCATCCTATCTTCTTGCTTCTCTTTGTTTCCTTCGTCAAGTTGACAAGTAACATCTCGGCACAATAGGCAAATAGTTCAATCCTTTCAAGAAACTCTTGAGATGCATAAATATTATTGGAGAATGCGTTGAGCTCCAAAACTCTCAATAACTCTTTCTTTGCATTCAAATTGTTGTTGATGGAAGCTTGTATAAAATCACCCCAAAAAGGATCATGATATTGAAATTCAAATATAGTAGAGCATTGTGATGCATGTGAAAACCCAAATTTAGTTTCTAAATCTTCACCGCCATCCTCACAAACCAATAATGCACAATGATTCTTACCTCGATCATTGGATAAAAGTTTCTCATCCAAACTACTAGTTGGTGTATATAAATTTTCCAGGCATGCAAGAACTTTTTTTGAAAAACCGAACTCACTATCTCTGTTTTGGCATGAATAATCCAAATTGTTGTCATGAAGAGATTCACCAACTTTCTCTTTTGTTGGGTTAAAATCTTCAAGATCGAGATATTCATCATAGATGGGTGGTGAAGTCCAATCATTTTCAATGTGATCCTCATGCTCAATTTCTAACTCAAAAGGAAACAAATCACTTACCTTCATGTTTGAATCCCCATTGAATTCAATAGGTTCTTTGACCTCCAAATCAAACTCTTCAATGTCCTCAAGTTTGTATGCCTTTGTACAAGTGCCTCTTGCAACTTCAAGCCAATCTTGGAATCTTGGTATTCCAATCTTCCACAAGCGATTCTTGGACCTTTGAGATGAATGACATCGATGCTTCAATTGCCTCTCCCGCTCGGTCTCATGATAAGAAAACCCGCTTCTTGACCCACCATGCTTCCTACGAGCTTCTTGGCGTTCAATTAGCAAGGAAAGTTTCTCAACTTGTCTTCGAAGTTCAACTATTTCAACATCACGAAGGTCTCTTTCCCGAGTCGGAGACACTTCACCACATCCCCCACGTCAGCCTCGTCCACGACCAGCCATCACGAAAGGGTGCTGTAGGTTTTGCTCTGATACCAAAACTGATACAGGAAAATCACAGCGGAAGAACTCAGCTCTCTAAGAGATGAGTTTTTGTTAGATTCTGCTCGCCACTCCAAAGAATCCACCAAGAAAATAAGAGCAAAACTCGCCACTCTAGGAATCCACCTAAGAGATAAGAGTTTGAATACAAATTGGAAGAACTTCTTCTCCAATTTGAATATTATTTCTGATAAAAGTCAAGTCTCCTTACAATTGAAAAGAGAACTGTCTTTTATAGCATGAGAGAAGGAAAACAGAAAGACTAATTATTCAAACTAGAAACTAAAGATAGCTATATTTAGCTATTGATTGCAGCTTCACCAAGGTTCCTTAATTCCAAGGTCTGGGAACTCCATATCTGAATTAAATGTTCCTTGGAACTCAGTTCTTTCAATCAATGCTGCTAATCCTCTGTGATGTCTAGATTCAAAGTCTTCCTCGTTATCAGAGAGACTCCTCGAAATGCCAAATGATTAAATGGAGTTACCCCCCCTATGCACTACATCATTTACCTTCCCAAGTAGAGCGATTATATAGACAAGAACGTCCAGAAGTATCCCTAGGATTGGGGTTTCACTCTTGGCACCCTCCCTTTGCGGCACGACTATAATTGGACTATGGAATAAGTTCTATTCCCATGGGTTTCGAATTATAGTTCTGCACAAGGATGTTGTCATGCTTTTCAGCAACATTCATGGCTCCAATGAGCTCATGAAACCTTGTGATCCGTTCTGCAGTAATATCGATTTAATAGTTATTAGCAACCATCAAAGCAGAGACAGGGAAGGTAGAGAGAGTGCTCTCAATCAACATCACATTTGTGATCTCTTTAACACAGAATTTCATTAAGGATTTGATGCGAAGTGCTTCTGAGTTAGAGAGATTTTGGAGAAGATGAAGTGTCTTCTCTATAAATTGGTAACTGGTATATTGCTCGATTTGCTCCATGATTAATCAGACTTGGGAGTTGTGAATTGAGAGGAAGAAGAGAAGAATTAGAAGATGAAGAATCTGCCGAAGAGAAGAGACTAAGAGAGATGCGTGACTTTAGAGATTTAGGTTTTTTTTTCTCCATCAACTGCCTCAAAATTTGGGCCCTGGGCCATCGCCCTGCCTGCCCTGGGCTAGAGCTGGACCTGGCATTTGCAAACTATTTAAACCTCTTATTTGGTTGTAGTAGTCGTTTTTTCCTGAATATCAATAAAATTAAGAACTTTCTCTCAACTAGCTCTATCAACTCGGCCATTTCGTAGGAATCAACGAGGCATAGGCACTCTAAATCCTTAGCTATTCTCACCTTGAGAATCAACAAGGTTTAGATTTTATCTCGTTTTCTTTATTCATCATATTGGTTTTGTTTTGGTGACATGCATAATTGGAAGTTGGGGTTTGAGGCTGTGAGTCAATTCCCATTACGGGCTGCATCACTTTCTGATATTAATAATCTTCAAATATGGACTTCATACCAGTATATAATATATACCACGCAATACATTTGTGTGTGTGGGAGAAACTTCGGATTTCATAGCATATGCATATCACAGTTGTTTGAACTTTTCTTCAGCTACTTATAGCCAACAACTTGAGGCAGCAGCATTGATATTTGTACTTAGAAAAATAGGCCCGAAATCCTTTGTAATATAAATATCATGCACCTCGCGATCGAGGTTATATATATATTTATAGACTATAGAGAGACTATAGAGTCTACAATATACATTTTGTTTTGATTAGAATTAACATCTCTGTCTGTTGTGGTTTTAAGTTATAGTTTAGAATTGTTGGTAACGATTAATGGGAAGCCATGTGCCACACAACCTTTCTAGTAGGCATCTTTGATACTATATTTGCCTAACCAACAATATATTCCATCTGTTTTATTCGCCAACCTCCTAATGAAACATCCTAAACTCAATTCAATGACAACGAGCTATTTCACTAGCTAGCTATAGCTTCTTCTAAATCCCAAGTTGCTGCAGAGCGCAATTACTGTGTAATCTAATTGAACCTAGTAATGCGTGATGATATGGACAGAAGAGAGAAGAAAACCGTTTGGTCGTCGGCAAAAATTACATAAATTTGTTTGAGATCGCTTCGGTTTTGCATTTTCTCTTTCTTATTGCTTCATAGTTGAATTTGCTGCTTGCCAATTCATCGAAAGTTTGAAACAAACAGAAGTGTTTCAAGCAATACCAAATGAGATCGGTATAATACCTGCTTCTCAATTAACTTTCAATAGCAAATTGAAGAAGTCGGCAAACGCCGCAAAGAGACGGAAAATACTTATGAATTTAACTTTGGGGTACAATTGGATGCAATAACAAATAGTACTATTCTTCTTGATTAAGGAGAGAACTCAAAGTTATCAATACCTAGATCGATCGTGTTTATCATTATGATTCTATAATTGTGTACATTACCAAAACCTGCACATCAATGGTTTCCAGAAATTTATTCTTCAACTATTTATGGATGAGTTTCCATGGAAGCACAGAGACATAGAGAAATAGCAAACGCAGCAGTGATGCACGGGAGAAACCATCACGTCAAAGCCCCTTGGGGTTTTTTTTTTTTTAGTTAACGGCAAGTTAGACATTGTTTAGACTAAAATCTCAATCTGTGATGTGTCTAATCTTATGACCGTTAGATTATGTAGAGCGTTCAGATTTTATGAAATTGAAGTAAATTCACGCACTCCTCACTTTAGAGGAGCCGGATCCATTTTATATATATTTTGCCCTAATACCCAAGTAAGTATTTTATTTATTTATTTTTAGGACAATTTTGCCCTCTCCTTCTTTGTCACTTAGAGAGAGAAGTCATCGGAGACCTTGTCGGACTCCGGTGACCGGCGGCCGGCCGCGGTCTCCGGTGACTGGAATCCAGCAACTGGTGACTGGAATCCGGCCATCGGACCGGTAATCGGATTCCCGCGTCCGATTTATTGCCCCTTAGTAATACTCAATAATCATATTATTGCCCCCCAATAAACATATTATTGCCCCCAATACTCTTTTTATTGCCTGCCAATAGTCATATTATTGCCCCCAATAATCATATTATTACCCTCCAATAATCATATTATTGTCCTCTAGTGAATTGCATAAACTCCCAAAACCAAAATGAATACACTACAGACACAATTGATCAATTTATATGTTCAATTCTACATGTTCACTTTGTTTTTTCCTTCCCCATTCTCGGAGCTCACAGTATACCAAAAAAAAAAAAATTGGCCACCCAGAAAATGTTCTGGGCACCAAATCGGACCCCCGCCCGGGACTTGCTCTCTACCAATCCTTCCAACTGCCACCTCCTCCTCGTCGTCGGCAACTGCCAGGGCCGCATCGCCCTCCTTGACCTCCGCCACAAGTCCCCGTCCTCTGGTTCGATGCCGACACCACCAACAACTCCAGCCTCGCCGTCCAGGCCCTTTGCTCGGTCCAGGCCCGACTCGAATCCTTACTTTCTCTCCGCCATCTCCGGACTCTCCTTCCTCTCCGTCTACGACCCCAATGCGTTGTCCAATCCAATTACGAGATCGAGAAGTCGCCGAGTTTGTTGCACGAGACTAGAACGACGACGGCGATGAAGCCGTAGATGATGGAGGCCTAGGGCTCGACGATGGAGTAGGCGGTGGTGAGAAATACCCATTGGTAGCCGGCGGTGATAGAAGCTACGAGGCCTAGGGCTCGACGACGGTGGTCTGGGTGAGGAGGCGGGTGTGTGTGAGAGAGAGAGAAAGAGAGAGAGAGAGAGATGAGTGTAATTTATTAATTAAAATGAGGTCAAAACTGTCAATAAATGTTAGATTGGGTAAATGGGAGTAAAAAACCCTTAGTGGAGTAAGTGAGCAATTTTTAGACTCAAATTGGGTAAGTGGTCACGGCCCCAAGATTATTGATAAGAAATGAATGATATATAGATACATTAGCTAATTTCAAACAAAGACGTTAGAAGAGAAGTAGCTAAACACATTCCCCTTTCAAAAGATTACCATTAAGTATGTCGATCAATATATCAATACAATAATTCCAGTAGTAGTAGACTTAGGGGGTGTATTCATTTAAGAGTCTACAAGATTTTTTTGTATTTTGAAAGTCTATGGGTATTCAATTGAGATTTTAAACAATCCTATAAAATCTTGATGTATTCAATTAAGATTTAGAATTATCCATTCAAATCTGCAGATATTCAAAAGTATACGCATTTTTAACGATTTCATTAAATGCTGGATTTTGGAGGATTTTATAGTACTTTTTATACATATCAAAACTCAAAAGAGTTTTTCTATTGGAACCTCCAAATTTACTCACTTGACCTCCTTGCTTTTTACACCTCCTATCAAATTTTCAAATACTAAATTTACTCACTAAACCTCACTCAAGTTCCTGAAATAACCTCACTCATATAATTTGCAAACAAACTATTAATTACATATTCATTCCTTAACCAGATTACATAAATCTCTTATCTAATAAAAAAGAAACTCAAACACAAGGTATTGGGCTTTAAAACTTAATTTCTAATAAAAAAGAATTGTTTTTTTTTACTTATTATTTTTCTCTCTTGTAGATGTGCAAAAAAAAAAATGAAGAGTAATTTTTCTTAATGTTTAATTATTTTCTCTATTTTTTGTACCTCATGATTAATTATTTAATTGTTTTTTAGATTTTTTTTTACTGCTAGTTTTTTTTTTTTTTTGGTAAATATAATGAATAGACTGGGATTTAGGTCATAAAATGACTCACCAATATGCGTTCAACATATATGATGATAGGAATTTTTATGTCACATGATCTTGATTATAGTTTTAATTCTTATTAAATATATATAAATGTTTTAATGAGTTTGTAGTGAAATTGGAAAATGAAAATAGATAAGGAAAATAGTAAAGAATGCAATATAATATTATTGAATTGGAAAGTCTAGAGAAATTAAATATAATATTTTTTTGGTATAATTATTGTCCTTAATAGTCATTTTATAAGAGGTTATATATGTCATTTAATAATTCATAATAAAGTGAGGTCAACTGAGCAGATTTGGGGGTCCCAATAGAAACACTCAACTCAAAAACAATCCAACCACTTC
This sequence comes from Rosa rugosa, assembly GCF_958449725.1. Classification (NCBI taxonomy): domain Eukaryota; kingdom Viridiplantae; phylum Streptophyta; class Magnoliopsida; order Rosales; family Rosaceae; genus Rosa; species Rosa rugosa. The sequence goes on from NC_084821.1 coordinate 44,513,435, forward strand.
CCAAGAGATTTTGATGGATTCTTTTTTGCTCAAAAAATGAAGAAGCTCTTCACCAATAAAAAAATAAAATAAAATAAAAAGCAGCTCTCGATAGGTGACACTCATCCATTTTGCCTATCTTCCCACTATCATCCTCTGCCTCTGCTTTCATCTAATATTTTATTTTATTTTATTATTTTATTTTATTTATTATTTTTTTATCACTATAGCTCTGAAAGTCTTAATCCTTCGAGCTAATTAAGCTTACTTTCAATGGTATTGTTAAGATGATACATACACACATGTTTCTTTTGTAAATTAGATATGAAATAAATTATGTCATTAGTTTACTACTTTATTTTTTCTGTAACATTTTGGCTGATTAGTTTTCTCTTATCATTCATGTATCATTCATTATACACAACATAAATATATATATATATATATATACACACACTTTTTTGTCATTGATATAGCATTATAGTTGGATCCACACCATTGCTTTGAAAGAAGGAAAAAAAAAATTAACCTACCAAAAATATCATATGGACTTGTAAAATCTAAACAAATACCAATAAATCAATCTATTAGAATCAACCACTAGGGATAGTGGGGTGGTAGAAGGTCCCAGTCTGGAACCCCCAGGTCTGGATTTCGAATCCCCATGAGGCCTGGTGGTCAGCTAATGGGTGCTTATTGCCCCGTGGCGTTAGGAATGGATTAGTCCGGCTCTGCTGGGATACCACCCGAAGGGTGTGTGTGTTGCTAACTTTCTAACGCTAACCTCCCCCAATAAAAAAAAAAAATCAATGTATTAGAATCAATCAGAGTCATATAGAATTTAAACAATCCGTGGATTAAGTAAATCCATGGATTATAAAAACTCAAACAAAATCTTTTAAAATCTGAATTGAATACACCCCCCTTAATCTCCTCTTGTAGACAACTACATACATATAGGAGAATATTTCCCACAACTGCGTAGAGTTGATCTACCTCTCTTAAATTAACTCACCCCTTATTTAATATGTTAAAGTAAATCATACATAAACCATCTCCATATAAAACCCTAATTGTCAACCATTTAACCAGCTGCTGCCATGTGTAGAGTAGCAGATGTTGTTGATTGAGCATGATCGATGATGTCAATTAAGCAGCCTAGGGCAAGAATCAAGTGATGTGAGTACGTTATTTCGTGACTGAATTATCTGTTAGGGTTTTTGGAACAAGTCAGCTAGTAAGTTAGCTGCTAGCATGGAGACCACGATCGGTAGGGGTGGCAGGGCGGTTGGATTTGAACATGAAGGTTAAAAGAGGTCGAGCAAGCCACTTTAGACTCACCTCACCCACCAACCACACGTACACTATCAAACTGCAGCCATGCATACACAAAAGTTGATGATAACTTCAATTTGAACTCTGAGTCCCTAACTATATGTATAGGTTTTCAAATTCGTTAAAAAGAAGAGCTTCTCTCTAGTTTTGTATCATGAATGACGTCATAGCTAACTGAGGTCGGCTAGCTTAAACTTGAGCTTGATCGATCAAGTACTAATACAAGTAGAAATGTTTAAACGACCTAAAAATTTAAAATTCTCAAGAAGAAATTGGCAGGGGAGGAGGCTGCGTGTTAGGGGCTGCACTTGTAATGGCGCAAGCAACCTTGTCCAGGGTCATTAGTCAAGCCTTTGGTTGGTTTGCTTGTGTGCTAGGGATGTTTTGGTAATTTACAAATTATGTAATTTATTTTATTTAGCATTTAGTCTCGGCCTTTTTCATGTTTCCTCCTGCCTTGTTCATGTAAGTCCGATATGCTCTTTGGGGGAGGGGTTCCTAGTCGGCATAGTTTGGACTACGGAACTAGTATAGGTAAGCACATGTACTTTTGCCTCTCTTGCCGTCTTACCATCAATAAAAGAGGAATTATTCAATCATCTGTGTTCCGTGAGATTGCTCTTTGATCTTTCCTTTCGATTATTCATTGTTCTTCGTGGTTGCCCAACATTTATATAATTGTGTTCTTGCTTGTCGCTAGCACTATTTTAATATTGTGTGGCTTTCATTGTTCCTTGCAAGGTACTCACTTGGCTAACTTTCTTGCTAGCAAGTGCCGCACGGTTCGCTTTGCGCATTGCAAAGTTCAGCCCGTGACAGTTGGTATCAGAGCCAACTAGGCTCAAGAAGCTCACTACGATGACAGGCAAAATGACAAACCAGCAAAGATTCGATTGGTATGACCAACAACTCGGAGAACTTGTAGGGGTGCCCGACAGGTTGATTGATATCACTAATGTGTTGGACGGCATTGACCTAGATGGGTTGGCGGCGCGAATGATAGAGGTGGAGAGCCTAAAGGACCGAGTTGTGGCCCTTGAAAAATGTAAAGCTCGAGGAAGCGGAAGGGAGAGAAATGAGGAAGAAACTCCCGTTCCGAACGAGCAAATGGGGGCAATGAGTGATGCCCTTGATACACTTCAGGTGACAGTGGACAATATGGCAGAAGATGTCTGAGCCACCATTGATGCTTCCAAGAATGAGCTAATGGAGATGAATACTAAGCTCAACCTGACCATCCGTGCGATGGGAAACCAACCTATGACGGACTACAAGAAGGTAAAGATACCGAAACCTCAAGCTTTTGGAGGGGCGCGAGATGCTAAGGAGCTTGAGAATTACTTATTTGATATGGAGCAATACTTCTGAGCAGTGAAGCCAGACTTGGAAGAGGTGAAGGTGAACATGGCGACAATGTATTTTTCGGGAGATGCCAAACTATGGTGGAGAACCAAATATAATGACATCCCAAGAGGAGTGTGCACCGTTGACACTTGGGAAGATCTTAAGAATGAGCTCAAAGCCTAATTCTTCCCCGAGAATGTAGAATACATTGCCAGACGACAACTAAGGGAGCTTAAGCACACCAACAACATCAGAGACTTTATGAACAAGTTCTCTGTGCTCATGCTTGACATCCCGGATCGGTTGTTCTATTTCCTTGAAGGCTTAAAGCCATAGGCGAGGACAGAATTTCAGAGGCAGAGGGTCCAAGATTTGGCCTCCGCACAGGCTGCTGCTGAAAGGTTGACGGACTACACATTCGAAGAGAACTTTACTAAGAAGACTCAGCCGTTTTCGAATGCAAATGTCAATTGAAATATAAGGCCTGGACCGAGTAGAAGTGGGGGAGCGGAGTCCAAATTTTCCAACTCAGGAGGAGGGGACAGGAGAATAGTGAATGCGAGGGACACGGCAACGTCCAAGCCTGCTGCCTCGATAGGGGTCTTCACCCCTCGACCTTTTAATCCCTCAGGCTATGCTCCAAAGCCACTAGCATGCTTCTTATGTAGAGGACCTCATAGAGTGAATGAATGCCCTCATAAGACTGCCATGTCTGCTCTACAAGCCCATATTCAATCGAAAGAAATGGAGGATCAGCAAGAGCCAGAGGAGGAACCTGGTCACATGGGAGCTTTAAGATTCTTGGGTGCGGTGGAGAAGCAACCCCATTCACCTAAGAAGTTCCAGGCTAAAGGCTTGATGTTCATAGATGGTAGCATTAATGGGAAAATAGCCAAGAGCGTAATGGTTGACACAGGGGCCACTCACAACTTTGTGTCAGAAACTGAAGCACGGAGGTTGGGGCTGAAGTTGGAGAAGGATGTTGGCCGCATGAAAGCTGTGAACTCTAAGGCCTCACCCACAACTGGACTATCTCGAGGGGTATCACTCAAGTTGGGTCACTGGCAAGGGAAGACCGACCTCGTAGTTGTTTAGATGGATGACTTTGATGTCATATTGGGGATGGAGTTCTTGTTGGCGAACAAAGCTATTCCCATTCCTAGTGCCCAACACTTGCTCATTATGGGAGAAAGGCCGTGTGTGGTTCCAGCAAGAATCGAATAACCAAGTGAACCCCGTCTCTTGTCTGCCCTCCAGTTCAAGAAAGGTGTGAAGCGTCATAAGCCTACCTATGTAGCAGTTCCCCTGATAAGGGATGAGATTAAAGGAGAAGTGATTCCGAAGGAGATCGAGGGGGTATTGGCGAGCTATGTAGATGTGATGCCTCCCGAACTTCCCAAGGAATTACCTCTAAGAAGGAGTGTGGACCATGAGATCGAACTGCTTCCGGGGGCCAAACCACCTGCAAAGGCACCTTACAGAATGGCTCCCCCAGAATTGGTGGAACTTCGAAAGCAACTCGAAGACCTGCTGAAGGTAGGATTCATTAGACCATCTAAAGCCCCCGTTGGTGCGCCTATGCTATTCCAAAAGAAGCACGATGGGAGCTGGAGGTTGTGTGTGGACTATCGGGCTCTCAACAAAGTCACAGTGCGCAACAAGTACCCGATTCCTCTGATAGCAGATCTGTTTGATCAACTCAGTGGTGCCAAGTATTTCACAAAGCTAGACCTCCGATTTGATAGGAGCATAAAATGCGACAAATATAATGTGCAATCATTTACACTTTTCTTGGCTATTTCCTTTAAAAAGTCAGTTTTAACTTTGTTTTCTTTTTAGGTAGTTCGTGAAGTAGTTCAAGAGAAATAGGAGCTTAAAGGGAGCAACGAAGCCATGGATCATGAAGTAATGATGCAAAGGACCAAGATTGATCCACCTTTTGTCCGGAAATTACAAGGTAAGTCCACGGAAATCGTTGTACAAAACAGTTGCTGCAAAGCAGAAAACTGCAGTTTCAGAATCAGCTTTCTGGGAACGGTTTTGAGAAGCAATTCTTGCGTTCTTCCAGCTGCACCTTTTCAGAAAGGGCCATCTATCCTTGCATAAATAATGTTATACTTCAACAAAAGCCAAAGAACTGGTCATAAGTGTCAACGAGGCAGCAGAAAATCAAGCTCGAAGCAGGCTTCCCGATAAGGCAGAAACTGTCAGCTTTTCACGAAGCTTTTTGGGAGATCTTTTCCGGTGATTTACTTGGAGTTTTTCCAGAAGTTTATTGATCATTCTAGAATATGTGATGTCATAGAACACGTGGGAGTCAAGAACCATCCAGAATTGTGTCAAGACGAAGTCGTTCCTTGTCCAAGAAGGAAGCTTCAGAGACATAAATTGAATCCTAGTCAAAACAGGGTATTTTGGCTGAGACTCTTCTTTGGACGGATTTTTAGGGCATTTTTGGAAGGTTATTGATGTTGAAAATATCAAGAAGAGTCCTAGAATGAGTCCTCAATATTTTGGGAAGATTACTAAGGCTTGAAAATCATTTAATTGTGCACCAATTAAAGGAATCCTCAAGCAACTAGGGGAGGCTTTCAAAGCAGAGTTGGAGAAGGAAACTTGGGCTGTGCTCCTCATAAATATAAAGCTTCTGCAAACGTGAAAAAGGACCATGGCTTTCACCTTCTATTCTATCTCTCTTTCTCATTCATCCGCCACCATATTTTTCTTCTTTTTCTCTATTTGTTTTATTTTGGTTTTTAAAACAATGTGTAACTAACTCTCTTTTTGTTAGGGGCGAGGTTTGAAGCCCCAATTATGTAGAACAATTGTTAGTTTAAATTTAGTTTCTTGATCTTTGGTGTGAATTGGTTGTTTAATTCTGATTGATTGAAAACTTTTGCATGTGTTTGTTTTATGGTGGCCAACATAGGATTTATGCATGTAATTGGAGCTAGGTTTAGAAAATAATTCACCTAATCATCTTGTTTTCTAATCCACAAGTATGCAAGGCTTTGGACAAGAGCTGATGTTTTAAACAATTAGAAGAGCATGTTAGGTAGGCGTTCCACACTGGACTGCAACTCTATAACCAATCGTTTCCATGAGATCTTAACGCTTCAAACATGTTGACACTATATGTGTTGTTGATAGGATAACGTTCTATACCTTGATTGCATGTTTGATAGGCTTAGCTATTGTGCGTTCACGTAGACTAAGTAATTAGGGAAACATTAATAAGGGACATGATCTGCTCCGACTTGTTTCTTGATTGGTTTCTATTCACACCTTAGTAATTGAAACTAGGTTAACTTAACATTGTTTGAAAGTAATTGGTGGTGGATTTCCGAGTCTCTAACGTCTTCTCCATCTTATTTTCTCAAAACCAAAAATCAAAATTGTTTTCTTTTTGTTTTCTCTTTTATTTTCGTTTAAAAAACCAAAAACCCCAAAATATAGTTCTTGTTTAGGATTGCAACGCACCCTTCTATCCCCATCTTGTCCTGCCATCTTTTTTTTTCCTCCTTGACGTTCTCTTTAGTTTAGTATTGTTATTTGTTTTGTGCACTAGTTAGTTTTGTTTAGTTTTCTTTTGTGTGAATTATAAAGTTACCCTCAATCCCCTGCTTGAACGATCCCTGCTTACTCTATATTGCTAACGACTATATTTTTGCAGGGTTAAGTTAAGCGTCTAATTTGGGCGTATTAGCTCGGGGTATCATCAAGTCCACATTGCAGAAGGCGATGAACCTAAGACCGCGTGTGTCACCCGTTATGGCGCCTTTGAGTTCCTAGTGATGCCGTTTGGGTTTACCAACACGCCAGCCACATTCTGCACTTTGATGAACCAAGTCTTCCACGACTACTTGGACAAGTTCGTGGTGGTGTATCTAGATGACATTGTGGTGTACAGCTCTACCCTAGAAGAACACGTAGAGCACCTGAAGCTGGTATTCCAACAATTGAGAGATAATCAGCTGTATGTCAAGTGCGAGAAGTGCTCCTTTGCGCAAGTGACCATCAAGTTTCTAGGTCACGTTATTAGAAAGGGTTAAATAAGGATGGATATGGAGAAAGTGAAAGCCATAAGGGAGTGGCAAAACCCAAAGAATGTGAAAGAGCTACGATCTTTTCTTAAGCTGGCTAATTACTAGCGGCATTTCATTGAGAATTACTCAAAGAAGACAACCCCCATAACTGAACTCTTGAAGAGGGAGCGATATGGGACTGGAGTAGTGATTGTGAGAAGGCCTTTCAAGATTTGAAGAAGGCCGTGATGGAAGATCCGGTCCTTGCCTTACCCGACCTGAATCAGCCATTTGAAGTTTAGACAGATGCTTCTGACTTCGCCTTAGGAGGAGTCCTGTTGCAACGGGGGCATCCTGTTGCTTATGAAAGTCATAAACTCTTGGAAGCTGAGAGGAAGTACACAGCTCAAGAGAAAGAGTTGCTAGCCGTGATTCACTGTTTGAGGACGTGGCGACACTATTTGTTGGGGTTGAAGTTCCTTGTGAAGACAGACAATTCTGCTGTCAGCCACTTTCTGACTCAACCAAAGTTAACTCCAAAGCAAGCTCGATGGCAAGAGTTTCTCGAAGAATTCGACTTCCAGTTCAAACACAAGGTTGGTCACACAAACCAAGTTGCTGATGCTCTAAGTCGCAAGACGGACCTCGCCACCCTCAAGGTGTTGGCCACTTTGTCGAGCAGTATTATTGCCACAGACATCAAGCAACGTATCAAGCAGAGTTTGGAGAAGGATCCCATGGCGCAATCCCTCATAAAAATGGTGAAGGAAGGGAAAAGCCGTCAGTTTTGGATGGAGGATGGTATATTGGTGGCCAAAGGAGGACGACTGTTTGTTCCGCGAGCTGGTGGACTACGAAGAATGCTCATGAAGGAGTGTCATGACACCCTGTGGGCAGGTCACCCTGGATGGCAGAGAACCCACGTACTTCTGAAGCAGGGTTACTATTGGTCCCAGATGCGGGACGATGTCACAGAATACACCAAGACCTGCTTAACTTGCTAGCAAGACAAGATTGAGCGTTAAAAGACTCCAGGGCTATTGGAACCATTGTCTATTCCGACTCGCCCGTGGGAGAGTGTCTCCCTTGACTTTATTACTAACCTCCTGAGGGTGAGAGACTTATCAGGCATCCTTGTGGTGGTTGACAGGTTTTCGAAATATGCCACCTTTGTGCCAACCCCAAAGTATTGCTCGACGGAAGATACAGCAAGCCTCTTCTTCAAGCATGTGGTGAAGTATTGGGGTGTGCCTCAGAACATTGTCAGCGATCGGGACACTAGGTTCACGGGAAAATTTTGGACCGAGCTATTCAAGCTGCTCGGGTCTGAGCTCAACATATCTTTAAGTTATCACCCACAGATTGATGGACAAACAGAAAGGTTCAACGAGATGTTGGAGGAATACTTGTGCCATTTCAACTTCACAAAAGAGTGGAAGGCCAATGCCGAGATTGCTCAAGCCTACCTAGAGAAAGCAGTGGGGAGAATGAAGAAGTGGGCAGATCAAGGCCGCAAGCCCAGGGAGTTTAAAGCAGGAGACATGATTCTTTTCAAGCAGCTTCCGGAACAACTCAGGTTCCTGAGTTCCAGAGACAAGCGACTATTCAGGAAGTATGAAGGACCACTCTCCATCATTTCTAAAGTGGGGAAATGCTCCTACAAAGTCGATATTCCCGCCTGGATGAGAGTTCACCCCATCTTCCACGTCAGCAACCTCAAGCCGCACCAGCCAGACCGTGAAGATCAAGCATGCAACCAGCTTGTTCGAGAGCACGTCGACATCAGACCACCCAAGCCGAAAGAAGTGGAGGAGATCCTAGCAGAGAGAGTGATCAGAGTGTCAAAGCGCCCATGTCAGCAGTTCCTGGTCAAGTGGAAGAGTCTTGGAGATGAAGAAACTAGTCGGGAGAATGCTGAAGCCTTGAAGAAGAAGTTTAAGCAGAAGATTGAAGACTTCAAGACCAAAGCCGTTGTCGAGAGCGCCGACAGCTTAAGTGGAGGAGGATGTTAGGGGCCGCACTTGTAATGCCGCAAGAAACCTTGTCCAGGGTCATTAGTCAAGCTTTTGGTTGGTTTGCTTGTGTGCTAGGAATGTTTTGGTAATTTACAAATTATGTAATTTATTTTATTTAGCATTTAGTCTCCTCGGCCTTTTTCTTCTTTCCTCCTGCCTTGGTCATGTAAGTCCGATATGTTCTTTGGGGGAGGGGTTCCTAGTCGGCATAGTTTGGACTACGGAACTAGTATAGGTAAGCACATGTACTTTTGCCTCCCTTGCCATCTTACCATCAATAAAAGAGGAATTATTCAATCATATGTGTCCCGTGAGATTGCTCTTTGATCTTTCCTTTCGATTATTCATTGTTCTTCGTGGTTGCCCAACGTTTATATAATTGTGTTCTTGCTTGTCGCTAGCACTATTTTAATATTGTGTGGCTTTTATTGTTCCTTGCAAGGTACTCACTTGGCTGACTTGCTTGCTAGCAAGTGCCGCACGGTCCGCTTTGCGCATTGCAAATTTCGGCCCGTGACACTGCGCAAGATTTTTTTTTTTTAGTGTGGGGCAGAGAAGAAGAGCGTGCTGATAACATGTAAAAGTAAATTAGAATTGGAATTGGTCTACTCATTTCATAGCCCCTTCATATAGGGATAAAATTACAATAGAAACATCGATTAACATCAATTACAATAATAATAGTAAGTGCTGATTGTGATATGATTGCAATTCCTTGATTTTCTCTTTCGTTAGTTTCTTTGACGAAGGCACATAATGTGTTTTTCCTTTAACAAAATGTGTTATTTAGTCACGATATTAATTTACTTTACTATCCGATAATTTAAATTATTTAATTTACGAATTAGACGTTAAAAAAAGTGTTACCGTTCAATCTTTATTGGGCATAGATTGAGAGTTGGTTCAAGTTAGGTAATAAGTAGTGGGAATGGAATAATGGGTCTTTAGCTAGTAAGATTAATCCAAACCCAAATTGCACTGACATCAGAATCTTGACCTCCTTGGTTATTATGAATCGTGTAAGTAAGTAAATATTACTTGTTAATTAAAATAGTCAAGCAGATCGACTTGATGAGTATCTGATGATGGTGTCATGCATGTTCAGTTGGAACCAATCCCACCTCCTAAAAATACCAAAATCCACCATAGCCAAATTGATGAGGTCAAAGTCAAACTAGGGGTCGTCAACGGGCCGGGCCGGGCCGGGCCGGGCTTTATTAAAAATCAAAGGATCCAAGCCCGTCCATATAAAGCGGGCCTTGCGGGCTTTTTCGGGCCGGGCCGGGCTTAGCCTTGCGGGCTTTTTTGGGCCGGGCCTTGCAGGCTTTATTTATAAATAAATATTTAAAGACACAAGTATTTTTTTTTTTTAATCAAGCTTTGGAAATTCAATGGATAATGATCAAATACAACCAAAGATAACAATCTATATAACTATATTGTACCAAAAAAAATCTATATTTATATATAGATACTAATTTGTTGATAAATAAATTTTTAAAGACACTAATTTTTTATAAATCTATATTTATACATCATACACTCCAAAGAGCTACATATAGCAATTCAAAGAAAATGAGAAACCGACCGTTGGATGAGTTTATTACAATAAATTATGAGTGTGGTAAAAAATTTAGCCAATTTAACCATATTTTTGAATCCGATCGGATTGGTCAACCGTAGTCACTTATATGTTTTATTGGTTGACCGATGGCGTGGCAACCGCGAAACGTGCTTATTTTTTCACATCACGTTTGTATATATTCCATCGATGGATGTGCGTGGACATAAGATAAAAAAAAATTAATTTTAATTACAAACACATTGGACTATACCAATTTTATTCCTAAAGTTATATGACTTATACATTGCATTTAAATTGTTTAAGTTCATTCTAAAGCAACCATGAAGTGGAAAATGAATTCGGAGAAACCAACCGCTTGATGGAGAGATTGTAATGTTTTATGGTGGTTGTAGAAAATCCAGCCAATTTGGTTCACGTTTCGAATTCGATCAACTAGGTCAAACGTAGTTACTCTTATAAACCTATCATACACTCCAAAGAGCAACCCCTATCAATTCAAAGAAAATGAAAAAACCGACCGTTGGATGAGTTTATTACAATAAATTATGAGTGTGGTAAAAAATTTAGCCAATTTCACCATATTTTCGAATCTGATCGGATTGGTCAACCGTAGTCACTTATATGTTTTATTGGTTGACCGATGCCGTGACAACCGCGAAACGTGCTTATTTTTTCACATCACGTTTGTATATATTCCATCAATGAATGTGCGTGGACATAAGATAAAAA